>NW_019416310.1:2012724-2025704 GCF_000390285.2 Anoplophora glabripennis
ATTTGACTTCTAAACAGTATTTTCGGTTTTTCTTGAAAACGCCACCTCCTATCGACTTTGGACAAGAGGGTCTTTTCTGGGTAAAATTGAATGCTCTTTCATATTTTTCGAAAACATTTGCAAAATATCAAATCGGCTATACTTTTTTTTATAAAAATATGCATAGAGACCCCTCTATCTCCACCACTGGAACTAATATGCGATGATTTTCTGTGTCAAATTATTTGCCCTCAAATACTAAGTCTTTCGCCGCAACATGATGATTTTTTTTGTCAGCGGTTATTTAGTTAAAAAATAAATAAATAAAACAAAAATAAAATTGAACGCCCTGTATCTCAGAAACTAAGCGTTTTAGGACCCATATATATAGGAACTTTTAGACTCAAAATGAGGTCTTCTACTGATTCCTGAAGTCCTGCTATTTAAATGTGAGACACCCTGTATATAGGAACTTTTAGACTCAAAATGAGGTCTTCTACTGATTCCTGAAGTCCTGCTATTTAAATGCGAGACACCCTGTATAATTGGGTAGTTTTATTTTAGGTACTATTGAAATATCCAGAAAATGTACTCAACATTATTTTTTATAATGAAAGTCTTCTGCTTTTGTACGAAATAAACTTTTCAATTAGTTTCTCATTAAAGTGTGGTATTTCTCGCATCATTGATTTTTGCAATCAATTTAAACTTTTCAAATTTTTTAAAAAACACAAGAAACAATATGTACCTAAGTAACAAAATTTTACACCACACCTGAACAAATTGCGTTTATTAAGAAAAATTGTGAACAGCTATTATTTGGTTATGGTCGGACTAAACAGAGCCCAAATTGCATAATAAATATGCGCTACTCCCAACTCCGTGTTTCACTACTGCGCGACGGTAACCATGACCACCGCTGTAAACACTTTACATTTCATTTTTAATGTGTTTCATTGTAAACTAAATTTTAAATCAAATTTTTTTATTAAGAAAATTTCTAGCGGGACGACGCCCCAGAGCCCCCCACCACCGTACCTGGAGCCGATGCTACTAATTAAACGTCCCTTACATTGAACTACAAAAATAAACAGAAAATAAACATCTGATATCATCGATTTTGGAACCTTTAAAGAACATGCACATGTACATGTTTTTCCCCTGTATCACGTTCTTGATATCTGCAAGTTTTCCCCCAAGCAGTGGACGCGAACGCATTTATTATTTACAACATTACAAGCATTGCGTGAAAGAAAATGGTAAATATTTATGAGACCTGTTATACATTTTTAATACTTTCTCAGAGACGTATCGACTAGGTGGCCCTTTCTCGATGCATCGTGCAGATTAGGAGTCCATTTTCAGTTTCAGGGATTGCTAATATTACTAAAAGGCAGTTTTGAAAAGGTTGTCAAGTCGTGTGAAACATTAAAACATTTCAGAGTAACTTGAAGAAGTGATTTTGGCAGAAAGTTTAAAAACTTCTATGTGCTAATTCCCTTAAGGACTGAAAACCAACTGAGACAAGACTTGAAAATCGATTTTTGTTTTAGTAAATCGATCGATAAAAACAAAAAAAATTATGTGAATAGTAATTACAAACATTTAAAACCTAAAAAATTTAGTAAGATTGAATAATATTGACAATGGAAGATTGTCGTCTAAATCACTCCCTGTATTGTCTTGAGAAAGAAATTCAACCTCGCCTAAATAAGATCTTCAATGAAAAAAAAAACACGTTGATACTGATAGGTTTAAAATCCATAATTATTTACCTAAAAAAAGAAAAACCAAATCTAACAAGTTGTTTCCAGTATACATCTTCGAGTACATCTAAATTTAAATATGAAAAATGAAATATACATACTGGGTGTTTGTAAATAAGTGCGAAATATTTTAGTGTTTAAGTTATTTCGTGAAAAAAAGTTCATATAAACGTTGTTCGAAATATGCTTGGTTTCCGAGATAATTTATTTTTATTAATTATTTCAAAGAGTTTTAAAGATATTGACTCGAAATTTGAAAAACGCTTTGGAGGGATAAATGTTCATTTTTTGGGGTTATCCGAATATTTCTACTTGCACCAGTGGCGTTTGTACGGGAATGCCACAACCATTTTTAATAAAAAAAAATGGTACGCCACTGACTTTTTCCCGTTTTATATATTCTTTTATGAAATCCTCCATCAATTCTAAATGAAATTGTCTCTCCAATTTTTTTCGTTGAATGCACCGTTTTTGAGGGAAAAATTAAAACATATTTCATTGCAAATTGTGTATTTATAATTTCTATTGATACATTATCTTGTAAGTTGCTGTGAATATTTCTAAATAAAATACAACCATCAAATTTCGCATCAATAATTTTAAAACTTTTTAAAATAATTAATAGAAATAAATAAAAAATTTAAATTTAAACACTCTGTATCTATTTCGACGTTTATATGAACTTTTTTACAAAAAACTTCGCAACCGCTCCCTAAAATATTTACAAATACCCTATATATGGATTTTGTATAATAAATAATAAATAATTGTAAAATTTACATAGCCTAATAATTAAATTCAGAACCTAGGTCAATACGACACTTTTTAAATAGGTAAAAATAGGTAACAACTAATCTTTTTACTAAAAAGTGAGGTTATCTATCTCCAAAGGACGGACACTAACTATCGCGAAATTTTGAACCTAGTATTGTTCATAACCTGCATTACTGTTATTAACATAAAGTGTACTCACCCAAATAAAAGAAAACCTTAGGAAAAAAATATTTTATGGACTGTATTCCAATGAGCAAAGTGGATACAAATTAGTAGAGCTGTCATAACTGAGCAGTGGGACATAGGCGTACGCATCATGTTAAGCGTAATAAAGTAAATTACATAGAAAATAAGTAATAAATTAGTACAATTTATAACGATGTATCCAGTATACTAACGTGACGAGAACGTGAAAAGCATTCTGAGGAAGCGGCTTGCGCATGTCACGGTTGGCACGCCATTGCATTGCGGCTCTCTCTGACAGCCCATCATTTGCAATAAATCGAACTAAAACTTTTTGCCGATTAAGGACCAACTCACTAAAATTTTCCCGTTTGTTTAACTTGTGTTATAATTATTCCATTCAAGCTAATTTTGATATATTTTGACTGTTTAATATAATATGTAAAATATTGCCCGATCCATCCTACAAAGGTCTTGACTGTTGAATGGTCTAATAAATAAATAAATGATTACATTGTTAATTTTAACATTTTTATTAATACTGTAAAATTGCATGTGACGTTCAACTAAAGTTTTAGATTTTTATTTTTATTATTGCCCACCGATTTAGTATCGCATTTTGAGAATGAAGAAGAATGTCTTCGGCATTATGGATTCCTCGCAGCATCCGGTATTTCTGAACGAGCATTCTCTCCGTTTAACCATCTACTTAAGATTTATGCTATTGTTTCGATGTTCGGAGGCCATTGATTTTTTTCCGGCGAAGCCCAGTGGCTGTCAACTGTTTGTCACAAACCGGGACAGTGATATATTTTATGGGGCCGTCCGGATAAGAAAACAGAATAAAATCAAGATTGATGACGCCGGCGTTGTGCGCTGTGTTAGTTTTAGGTGTTGCCACCTGAGCGAAGTTCTTTAATCAGACAGGACTAAGGGGCAATAATATCAATTCTCAGGTGAAAACTTGTATAACAGGCCCACAATGTATTAACAGATTTTAATGTAAATGTTTCGAAAATATTTTTAACGTCAAACTTCTGCTATAAAATTAGTTGGACATTTTGACAAATTCAGCATAAAGAATTTCATATTTCAAAGAAATCAAGGATTCTTAAGAAAATACTTTAATATTTTAACGACATTTTTGAGAAAAATACACTTGCAAATAGAGAATTTTATTACTTAATTATTTTTAACATAAGTAGAAGATGGAAACCTACACACGTGTACACACATATACTAGAAACTTATATCTTGCTCTTAACTTATTAAATTTTCATACGAGAGAAACTTATCAGTTATATTTTTTGCTGCTGAATATTTTGCAAACTGGTCTATTTGATTCCCAAGTGTCTGTCAAATAAAAAAGATCTCTTCCATTTTATTTGAATGTGTCATTTTTTTTCAATCTACATTAGTCAAATAAATTTAGATTAATTTAAACTGTTCATATGACAGAAAATACCTATACGGAATTTTTGTTGCAAATAAAATTTTAAATACAATTTTGTATACAAATTCAGTAAATGTTTATTAAAAACACTTAGTATTTCGGAAATGAAATGTTTCATACATATTTATTGGCTTACTCTGTATATTTCACAATAAGTCCTTCCGTGACGGCAAAAAAATATTTTGGATATTAGTACGTTATGGATTTAATTGCATAACAAGTTGATAAATTGTCCAGAACTTCTATCTTTATTAAACTTCCATGTTCCATTTACAAATACCGGAACTAATTGTTTATTCGATATAAAGTTTTGTAGAACCAATTTGGGTATGAATAGCTTTATATGTAGAATAACATATAGAATAGAATTTTTCTTACACTACAGTTCTTTGATGCTCTAATATTACTAGAAATTTCCCGAATGCAAGCCATTGGGTTTTCTTCATTGTTAAGAACATTGAGCTCGATGTTTTCATTAAAATGGCGTTCTTCTCGCCTCCGTCAGGAAATAGATCTCTGTAAAGGCGGACTGCTGCACCACGATTTTTATTACACCGAAAGTATACCTGAATCATGTCTGTCAATTGATTATTACTCATATTTTGCACTGTTGAGCTTATTTCAACAAATAAACGGTTGTAAATGACACAGAAAGAGTGTAATGGGTAAAAAACTGGGACGCAAACGACATTTACTTGCTTTGTTGTATTATTTTTTATTTTCCAGGCATACATAATTAGTCAAAATATGTTTGTTGTCAATTAAGCGACCGGACGCTAATAACATGGCATTGACTAATATTTTAATGCTTTTTTTGTAATACATGTTTCACAAAAGTAAACTTTATGTACATCGTTGAATTCAGAATAGAAATCTGCATGCACAATAATAAATAAAAAAAACCTATATTGCCACTTGAAAAGAAAATGATAATAATAAATACTCTCCAATGGGCTCACTCTATTGTGTATTTAGAGCCATTTCATATAATTTTTTGTTTTTTAAAATCAGACTATAAATGACGCAGTTATGGTTTGCGGCGTTTTTTAAGATAATTATTAACCAAAAAATAATAAAAGTTAGAAAACGGATAATGCATAATATACTCTCGCCGGTAAAAAAACCGGCCACCATAAAATATTTCATAAAACCAGCTAAATATTTATTAATGTAACTTAGGATTGATATTTGATTGCAGAACCATTCATTATTATCGATTCAGGTTGCAACGAATAACTGAGAAAAAATTATATAAGACAAAATTAAATTTAATTAAAACAATAACAGAAATGGAACAATTTTTTCTTATGTCTAAAAAATTATTATGGGTGTTTTTAGTGGACCTCCTGGTAATTATTAATAGCGTGTATGTCTTCCTCGAGCCTGAATTGCAGCATTCAACATTGAGTCAACCAAATTTCTTAAGCGTATTTGGGTAATTGCTTCATATTTTTATTGAAGAGCTAGTCTCAGCTCTTGAAAAGTCTGTGGCATGAGTATGGTCGACGACGAATAGCTCATCCCAAAGATGTTCAATTGAGTTAAGGTCCAAGCTGTATGCGGACCAATTAAATCTACGAATACCGACCTCGTTTAAGTATTCAGTTACGATTCGTGCAGTGTGTGGTCTGGCGTTGTCGTGCATTAAAACGAAGCCATCTCCAATAAAATACGAAAATGAAACGACAGCTTCTTGAAGAATATCTTCCACATATCTACGGGCGTTTAAAGCTCCATTATTCACAAATATGAGGTCGGTACGTGCTTCCGTAAAAATGCCCGCCCACACCATAACAGAATCTCCCTTAAAAGATACTCGTTCAGAGATGGTCCGAGTATTGTTCATTTTGTTTTCTCAACACCTTTTCCCGACCATCAGGTGATCGCAGATAAAAACGAGACTCGTCGGCAAAAAGAACTTCACTCCATTGCCGAGGAATCCAATTTACATGTAATCACGCAAACTGAAGACGTGCCCTTCGATGCCTAAGTAGCAACTGTAGTCCTGTGACCGGCATCCGTGAAGATAAACCATTTTCTACAAACCTCCTCCTAATCATCCTCTCACTTATTTGAACCCCTCACACTGTTAGAAGGCGATGCTGAATTTGAACTGCTGGTGACCTTCAATCCCTCAGTGTGTTTAGCACAACGAAACCATCATCGTGCGCCGTTGTTACTCATTTTATTCCGGATCCTGGTCGTCTCGTGACTCTGCCAGTCTCCAGATACCGATTTCACGCATCCTGAACGGTAGTAAGACATATTTCCAATGAACGAGACTCATAAGACTGACTACGTCCATCTTCAATCGATGCAACAGCTTGAGAAGCCTCAGCAACGGTCAACGGCATTGTTATCCGGTTGACTGTCAAACTTCCAAAAACGTGTACATAAACCTACTTGCTTTACAGAGAACATTAATGATAAGAAATGATGCATAGTCTGTTGCTGTGTGATTTATGCGAGCATAACGTATTGTCGTTGAAAAGGGAATTTTGGCTTGTAAAATTAAAATCAGGCTTACGCAGATGTGGAACAATGATCATAAAACATTTATAATGAAAAAGAACTAGCTTAGGTTACTAACTAGCTTATGAACTCAGTAGATAGGGGGACTTTTGTGAAATATTTTAGGGTGGCCGGTTTTTTTTACCGGTGAGTGGATATTGTCCAAACTGGTAACAGACTGTGCCACTGAGAAATATACAGATTATATTATTATCTAGGATTAGTAAAAGATTATACTTGTAAATTCGAGTACGTACTATACCTAATTATTCACAGAGTTTTATGTATACGACCCAACGTCTTTTAAATTTAATTAAATTAATGTTTATAAATCCTTAGAGTCCCGTATAAACGTGCAATAAGCGAGAAGGCAAACAAACAATGTGTCAACTACAAGGCAGTATTGCAGGGTCGAAAGCTCGACTGTGAATGCAAACTGACGTCCAATATCCCATTTTCTGCGACGAGTAATTAAATTAGAACGGCGATCGCATCTTCCCCGATTAATATTCTTTCTGGGGCTGAATAGTTACGGCGTTGCTAGGAGACGCTTCCTAGTTGCATGTGTGTGTGGTGCACTAAAGGAGGGCTGCCTTCGCATCGGGGTTTACAAACTAAATTACTGATCGGGAGAGTCGTATATAGAAAATATCAAACGTCGTTTGCCATATTAGTACAATTTTTATGGCAATTCTTTCAGGCTCGAGCTCGATGAGATGTTGACTGAAATTGCTTATATACGAGTATGGTACTATTTAGAGTTTTATTACATTGTTTTTGCCAGCTGAAAGGAATAAGCTAAATATAGCATTGGGACATTTATTAGATATATGTAGAATTACTTATGGTAACGACGTTTTTTACAAAAGATACATATTATTTTTATCAAGATGCACACAAGCACGCACTGTTTCTAAATATACAGCAGGCATAAATTGATATCAGAAACTTTTCAAAATTTCAATAGTTGAATGGAATAACCGTGATTTCTACATATGGAAAAATTATTTGGTTGGCAGATCAGCAAGTAATTTATTTGTAATTGGAAGTAATTCTAAAAAAATGAGAGAAACCAAAATTTAATAACGGCAAAGCAATAATGTAACAAAAATTGTTATAAAGAAAAGAATTTGGAAAAATTGTTTGGAAAGAAATACGGAAAAGTAATTTTAAGGAAAGTATTTATGTAAAAAATTAGATTCAGACGTAAAATTTGATCGCAATTGAAAAAAAAACCTAAGATATGTACGAAAACTAGTTATTAGCAGATTTAAATATAATTTCAGTGTATGGAAGAATTATATATAAAATGTTTTCATTTTAAATGGCATTCTACAAAATTTTGAAAAGGATGTTCGTTTAGGCAAATTTTATATTAAAAATGTTACATTTGCCAGAATCAATCTGCAAAAAGTAAGCGTGATGTTAATCTCAAGCAACTCAAAACAATTGAAACAGGCTCATTTAATATGAAAATAAATAAATAAATAAATAAAGTGAAAAGTAAAAAGAAGTAAATCATAAATCCAGAAGTAAAATTTGCAAGGAAAATAGTATAAAAACTAACAGTGCTAGAAAATTAAGGTGAAAAAACTCAGTAGTAACTAACTTGGGGAAAAATCAAAGGCCGAGAAGTGATAATAAAGAAAATCTATCAAAAGTTGAAGAAAATAACCTCCCGTTTTTGTCCAATTCAAATATAAACAAGTGAATTTATGCAACTCATGATATGAGATAAGAATAAGTTGTGGAATAAACACAGAAAGACAAACAAAGAAGGAAAAACGAGATACCGAATGATCCAAAGAAACTATCAGGGAAGAAAATTTACCAAGATTGGACTTTAGAAAGAACTAACAGACTACAAAGTGAGTTTAATTTCAGTAATTTCTTTGTAGTAGATTCAGTTCTCTAATGCAGGGCAATATTTTATATAAGAAAATGTTTCGGATTCCAAATGTTCTTTTAATCAAATAAATTTCAATTATTTTGTAAATAAAAAAAAAAACTATTTTGATTAGCTAGAGACAAAAGTTTTCTGATAAATAAAAAGAGCTTGGTCACCGCAGAAGGAGAAAGTAATAAAGAGAAACAAGAAAAATTGATATTAAAACTATATTTTTTTTTACATCATCCACTTCATGAAATTGTATTCTATTTTCTCGATTATGTATGTCCTAATGACGTTGAGGATCACTACCAAACTACAGACGAGTAAACTAAAGCACGAATGGTCGAAACCGTGTCTAGTAACGTGAAAACGGAAGGATGAGCTTAATAAAACTCAGTTAGTAATAACCGCATCCTTCGCACTATAGCCATAATTATTTCACAAAGTGATGTTTAATGAATTGTTTTCTGAAAATATCACTTTCCCTGAATGGAAAATCTAATCTAGTAGATTATTTCTTTAACATTCCGAACCCACATGCACAATCCTTTTTTATAGAGTAGTAAATATTCGTGTTTAATTTGTAATTTTCATGCTAATTTTGTGGTAATGTGTCTTGTCACGCTAAACCTAGTAGACAGGAGCCTTAGGCAGCAATTTTAGCCGTCTGGATAATAAATAACACACAAAGTAATTTATAGATTTTCCGTAAAAAAATCAGCACCCTAGAAACTTGTGCATACTTAGTTGTTGCGAAAATAGGTTTGCTTTATGTGAAACATATTATCTAAAGTCGGCTCCAGATGATGCAGTCATTCGCCAAACATATAAGTGTTTCAAATATTTGCAGATTGTATGGGCAAAATCAATCAAGTTGTATTATACCTACACATGACAAATAATGGATATACCAAAAGAAACGCAGGGTTTCATATGAGGTAAAAAGGTTTTAATAATTAAAAAGTTGACAAAGGTTTTACATGTTTTTAACGGGTGGACATTGCCATTAAAAATGAAAGAGCATACCGGACAGATGTCCTCCGGACTAATTTTTTTTTGCATGCTCGACTTCTTTTAAGAAAATTCTGTATCACGCTTTCGCGTACCTGCGGCTGAATTTCATTGATAACTCTCCGAATTTCTGCCTTTAATTTAGGAATGGTATTCATTTGAGCAGAATAAACTGTGGACTTTACAAATCCCCACAGGAAAAAGTCGCATAGCGTAAGATGGCATGATCTTGGTGGCTAAGTCACTTCACTGTTACGTGGGATGAGTCGTTCATTGCCATAACAAGTGGATACTTTCACGAGCCGTATAGCAGGTGGCACCATCCTCTGCTTGAACCGCATGTCATCCAAATCCATGCTATCCAAATGAGGCCACAAAAGTTCTATAGCATTACACGTAATTTGCGCACAGTCTCAACTACACACTCTTCGTAATTATAATTAATGTTCACAATCTTCACTCTCCACGCTTTTTTTTACGAATTCAAGTCTAACGAAATGAACGCTAATGATGTGAATTTTATACAACTTTGACTTTGACGAAAGTGAGGACAGCCTGCTGAATGTATCGATATGCATGCACACCATACGGCATTTGTTTACATATGGCAAGTGATCGGAAGGTCTGCTTAATCATGTGACCTCACTAATTAAAATATTTCATTGTTCATTCCTAATTTGAGACAGGACACGAGACAATCGCATTTTTTTTTTGCTTCATGTTCTCTAATTTTCTAAATATTAGTTTTACTTTCAAGTGTAATGTTGTATTTTCATCTGGTTTGTAGATTTTTATAGATTTTTTGTAGAAATGTTTACTTTTAATTTGTTATTTTCTTTTACGTCTTTCTTATCCCATTTTTGTAAATTGCCATTCTATAATTGAACATTGGAGAACAAGAGCGTAAAATGGAGTAAATAAGCGGAATAAGTAAAACAATAATAAATAAACATGGAAATAAAGCTAGGTATAGTAAATTTTGGCATGCAGGTCTATTAAATAATGCAAACAATTAAGTCTATTAGATTTAGCGCCAGATTGTAGCCATAACTCGAGGAAGCAAATTTGCATGTCTGATGACAAAATCCGGCAATATTAGTATACATGCAGTGTGTCCCGAAACAAGTGCACCGAGCTCGCCGAATTCATGCTATGATAAAGCCAAAAGTGCGGCTTTGTAGTGCCGCGATGCCGTTATTAGCTCATGCCGCCTTAAGTTGAATGTCCTCGGGCTCTCGGAATACAAAATTTCATATAATAACCCGTACTCGGCCTGCACATGTTTACGCGATGGAAAATTGAAGTTTTTTCTTTCAAGGAAAGATAAAACGCTTTGGCTTTCATGAGAAGACAAATAATGCATGTAATAAGTTTATTTTTATATTATCAAGGAGAAAGTAATGCGCTGAAAGAATACAGAAAATACTTTTAAATTTCATCGTTCTACATTACAGTAAACTTTTATTAAAACGCATGTTTTGGAGAGTTAATATACCAAGAAATGCATTCGGTTTTCTAGTGTTTTTAAATATATTAGAAAATTTTAAATTTTGCATTCACCAAGGATTTTTCTCAGTTATGGCGAATGCGCTGGGCTTAAGATTATGTTTTAATGATTAAGGCCGGTACTTTCAGTCTAGATTAAACACACCGTTAACTAATCGGTCTACAAATTAATCCCAGTAAACTAACTGAAGTTTAAAGGCTATTAGGTACTTTACGGTATTTTTAAACGCTCGGTTAGATAAACTTGCAATTTTTATGTTGGTTGCACTTCATCCGACATGCTTATTTCGTTTTCTTCTTCTTTTTGGCATATCAGATGATGCAAATTTTGAAGGGGAATTAATCAATCACATATGCACTAAATAATTTTCTTATTTAACCCAGGATTTGAATTAGGATAGTAGGAAAGACGTACGTCGTACACAAATTTTAAATTTTGTTATGATGTCATGTGTCATATATTCCTTGTCAAATCTGATTTATTAATTACTTTTGCTATGTGATATATTTATTCAGAGATCTTAAGCTATAATGGGTAGCAAGAAAAAAGAGGAACAAATTTTACTGAGCATGAAATCGGTCACCTAAGGAATTAATGGCAACAGAACTAAAAATAATTAAAAACAAAAACACTGATGGGGCAACTCTCTAAATAAAATATAAAAGGTGAAGATATAGATAATATTGTAATATTACATACTGCTATTGCAGGTTCAAACGGTTCAAAATATGTTCTATTGTTGGGAGCAAGATTGTCCTAACAGTGTTTTTGGAAAACCGAAATCTGTTAAAAAATTGTTCTTCTGTACACCCTTCAAAATGAATGATGCGTGTTTTCAATTCATATGTACGCAAATTATTATTAACGTAGTCGATTGTTACCGTCAAATAGCTCCTCCAATTCATTTAAATCCTTTTTTTTTCGTCAATTATGTCAAAAGTATCAGTACGTTTTCTGCTAAACCACGTTAATCAGTCGGTAATCGCGGCTGCATGTTCCGATTAAATTTAACTACGGACACGCCCATTTTAACCCCTGGTCAGTAATTGACAGTGCTTGAAAGTAACCAAAACGAACGGTTAAAGTTTAACTGAGGGTCATATTTATCTAATCTGGACTGAAAGTACCAGTTTTTAAAAACTTGATTAAAATTTAATCAATGAAATTAAACTGTCACTGTATTATATACACTTTTTTTTTCATCAAATCATATTCCTGCTCTTCAAATAATGAATAAGAATGTATAGTCCAAAGAAGGCGAGGAAATAAGGGTTTTATTTTTCTGACTAAGGCAACACTTCGATTTTATTTAAAATCTTTAGGTCTAGTGTAATAAAACTAAATATATGCCAGTGATTTTATCTCACTAGTAGGGTTTGCAATCCCGCATTCCGCGTTACAGTATTCCAGCAATTTCCCGCATGTTAATGACCTGCGGAATTCCCGCATTTGTGCGGTAATTCCCGCGCGGGAAATTTTTGAATAGAACACGTCCGTTTAGCGACATAGCGCATGGCGTGCGCGAGCGCCCCGTTTGGTTTGCGTGCGCATCCCGTTTCCCTGTGATAGCATCGATCAATCGAGCGAAGGAAAGGATTAAAATCGGCAGATCTTTGCATCATTCAAACAAATTCCTTGATTCGTTTGTTTATTTTCGAGAAAAAAAGTGTTTACAAAGTGAAATTTTATATGTAACTAATAGTTTTGTCTTCTTGTATGTTACTTTAATTATACTATACTGCCCTACTTCGGAAAAAGACCGTATATGCAGTTTTGTGACAAATTGAGAAAATTACATTTTTGAAATCTATATCGCATTATACATTACCCATCTATAAATATCAAAAATATCGTTTTTGTTTCTTTAAATTTAAAAATTTGTACATTTTAAATTTCTAATATTGT
>NW_019416310.1:2026644-2040392 GCF_000390285.2 Anoplophora glabripennis
AAAAAAAAGCCTGCGGGATTGCAAACCCTACTCACTAGCCCTACAGATTTTAAGACAGTCATTTTCTTACCCTATTCCTACGATATATTCTTATTAACATTTTTTATTTAGGCTGTACTTTAATTTTATTTCAAGCGATAATAAAAACATGTTTTTTTTTTCATATAAGCTGTCATGTATACAAAATTACGTAGTATATACTCTAGGGTCAATATAACAATAAAATTATTTTTCCTATAGAATTATCGTCCTTTATTTTCAAGATATGTCTTATGTCTTATACATTTATGTTTTTTTAAAATGATTTATACAAATTTTCAAAACTAATGACAAATCCAATTGAAATCATATTTAGATAAAAAAAAATTTTGATGTAGAGGGGACTCTTACGAATGCAAGGAAAGAAATAAATAAAATGTTATAACACATATTTTATACCAGCAAATTCTTATTAATTATTAAGGTGATTTTGTGATTTTAATTAATAAAATAATTTGACATACTATATTTGACATATTTGATATTACAACAAATGTTCAAACGAACTTACACAAATGTTATCTTGCTTTGCCATAAATTAAAACGATATCCATCAACTCCGAGTTGCTATACACATAAACCATTTTTGACACTTGGAAAACTAATATAAGCAATATCGCAAAAACATTAATACTAACATCGGCTGGAATCATCTGGGACTACGAGTAGAGAGAGCTCATTGCGCACAGCGCGCAACGCGGATCACGCTAGAGTAGCCCGGCGAAGTAAAGGTTGAAAATACTACAACTTGAATAATTTTTTTCTCGGAAATTATAAGGATTTTACAAAAAAAATTTTACGATATTAACTCTATTTTTCATGACGCATCTATTCCCAAATATTTTTGGATTAGTTGTGAATCACCCTGTATGTGTTGAGAAGCCCTAAATATCCTGTTTTGATTAGTTATTTGTAACAAATTTTACAAGGTATGTTATAGATCCAAATATTTTCTTAATTTGTATTTTTGATCAAGTAGGCCTGTATTTAAATTTTATAGACCGTAGATCAACTCGCATTTTTTATTTAATTAGTGCAGAAGGTATAAAATTTTTATAAATGCATTTCTAAACAGTGTCATTTAATAAAAAAATAAAAAGTTACAGCAAAATGATAATAAATTCTTTTTCTAAAGAAAACATCGTTCTTTTGCACTAGCTCTGGGTGATTTTCAAAGTTCCTTAAATCACAAACTTTTCGTTATCAGTCTATTTTTTATTTAAATTAATTTTTTTCACCATTTTAGACATATTGATATGTATATATGGTAAGTCACGTTTGTAAATACACATTAAAAGTAATCTACATTCACGTCACAACATAAAAAATTTAAAATTTGTACTTGCTTTATAAGAAAGTTAAAATCCACAGTATTTGCGTATGTGTAAAATGTGTGTCTATTAGAAGATTAAAGTCTGGGATAATTCCTGCGAGACTCTCCTCCAATTTTTGCACTGTTTCTCGAAAAGAAACAGATTAACGAACTTTGTTAAAACTACATTTTTTGTATAAACTAAGAAGTACGTCATACCTCTGTATTCATAGTACAGAGTTTAGTATTATCGTTAATATTAAACTGTTATAAATTTCTGCCGACATCTTTTATTCAGATCAAGTCATTATGACGCATTAATTTAATTTAAATTTTAATATCCAGACTGACTTTTTAGTTTCAAACCATTTTCGACAGATGAAAACAGCCTGATTTTCAAAATGTCAGTAGCCATTTTACAGTTATATTTTGGAGAGAAACAATAATAAACATTTTCAATAATATAAACCGTTGAAATTGCAGAACGGTGCCTAAAGTTAATAATAATAAAATTTGTTAAAACTTATTAAGAACCCCTGGAATAGTCTCCTACATAATAAGAGATGAATAGTTGTGGTCGCACATAGCGCGACGTTGGCATTTCTGTACCATTTTTTTTAGTAAACTGATAAATTGCTGATTCAATTTTAGGATATAATTTCTACTTTAGTTTTCATTACGGACACATGTGTTTTTTATTGCTTTTCATAGCGATTTGTATAAGCAGTTGTAAACGGAGCCAGCCGAGCTGTTGATAGAGTCAGCGGTTCCAAAAATGTTTCTTCGAATTATTGTGGCAAACCAATAGGTATTAAAAATTCTACCTGCAAAAAATATTTGTGTTAATCAAGCTACCGTTTCATAAAACATTTGTCTGCGATAACTTTTCTCGACAGTACTATTTTTCACTTGATTTTTATTTATAATTTTACTTTTTAATACGTATTAATGTAATTAATTCTCTAACGTCGCCATAAATATTATTTGTGAATCTGTTAAATTAAATTGGAATTGTTTTAGACAATAACCGACAATTAATTTCGCATTTCAACCTGTAATAAATTTTATGTACCTACAGAAATAAATGCATTAGCGAATATTCAGTGCTGCTATTTAATAATAATTAAATATAGAACGAAAACAATTTCAATTTATGAAATAGGTTTATTTATATGAAATTAATATCCGGGAAAATATAAAAGCTGATAATAGAAATAACGCCTTCTGAAATTAAATTTATCGTTTCTCAAATACATTTGAAAAAGGTGTTGGTACTGTTGGTAGTATTATAAAATATGGTTCTATCAAATTTAGAGGTCTTTTTGTAAAAAAGTGAGTTAGATAAGGGTGCGAGTCATTTGATGGTTACATGCTGATCACACCCCAACACTTATTGTTAGTCTTTTGCTTATAGATCTAAACTGAGGCCTACTCTGCTAGAATAATCCTCTAGAGGCCTTACCCCCTAAGACAGCGTTGCAGTCATTGTTGGGCGATTAAGAAAGCATGCATTTTTAAATTGCTTTAACTTTGGTAAAGTAAGAGCCTTTAAAAATAAAGTGCATTGTGAGTGACGGTAGCATTTTTTTATTAATATGTCAATGTACGAGGTTTTTGAAACTGACAATGTAGATGACCGTCATAATCAAATTAAAACTTGAAAGAACAGCAATAGCGACGTTAATTGTTGTAGGTTATTTGTAATATCGTCTTATTATTTATTGATATGCTATTAAAGATTCCTTTACGATACAATTAATAGTCAGTTCAGTTCTGGCATTTGAACAATAGTAACCACCAAAGTGGCATTTACAAACAAGAAAAAGGAAAATAGTTCTATGAATATTCTTTAAAAATTGACCATTTTCTAGGAAAATCTCTACTATAAAACATAAGACACATATGTAAAAAATTCTTTATTGCTTTAACACAACATTTAAAAACAACACAAGTAAAGAATGACTTTTTATACTTGTATATTAAATAGCTATAAATTATTTCTTGTTAGAAACACAAGTTGCTGTTTTAGTACAAATACACAGGGGAGACTTTTCCGTTAAAACAAATGAATCAAAATATTCCCTTTAAGAGCTGAAATAAGCTTGTGTAAAATTTAAAGTAAGTTGTGGTATACTATTAATATAGGACTAAAGTATCAAAATACTACGAACACACATTGACAAAGTAATTTAAAAGAGAATATTAACAAATTACTCAGTATATCGGCAAGATTTGTACTTTGAATATTTTCGTATCAATTTGTTGAGGGTCACAACTTTTGTTGGGCTCATTATTTTCCTTTACTTCCATAAAATTATTTTCTATTCCAAAAAGTATATCTCTGTTTTGTATTATTTTTTTAATTGTTAGTGTTGCGAGAAACAACTACTCCGAGGGCTATATGCCCCTACCGGCATTGAATTATACTCGCAACACCTAGTGCAACAGCTAGGGTCGTTCGTCAGTTTAACCCACCAGGCTCAGATCGGTTTTGGACTTATTAGTTCTCATCAGTGTGTCATAAGTGAGACAACCGACGAACGAACCAGCTGTTTTGCGACGACAAGGAAATACATTGTACACGGGAGCTTTGTTTTCCACCTGGATAATTTTTATATGTTAATAATTTTATAACTACTGACCAGTAAATTTGTTTTTTAATTGCTTTGAGTTTATGTCAGGAGGTATTGAGTTTATCACTCTTGAAACATTTATTCTCAATTCTTCTTCATTGTCGTATCACTTTGTGCATAGCTGATTCTTAATATAACTATAAATGAAAATGTTCATGATGGTCGAATCAGGACTTCTCGGTGGCCCACCAAGTAATGATATGCCATTCGAACATTTGTGATAATAGGTATTTAAATTTGTAAAATCTATGCTGTTTTATTCGTTGGTCATGTTATTGTTATGTCAAAAAGTATTAAAAATTAGAAATATTAAATTAATTTATAAAAATAATACAAATGTTTCACGTGGCCACTTCACTTTTTTATTAAAATTTTAATTATATTCAATATCCTGGTTATTTATTTACGAAAGCCCCATAAATTATATCGTTGTAAAGAGAATTTCACCTTTCTTTTAATGAGGCAAAAATTCAATATGGCGTCCATAATAAAAACAAAAATGTATTACCGTTCAGCACACATTTTTAGAGATACGTTAATATTGACAGCAAAAATCGATTCCTCACATCATTTAATATCAGACTACACATTTTTGTACAAAAATGTTGAAAAAAAAGTGAAATACGACTAAAAAAAGGAATAGCATAAAATCGATTTTCTTCGGAATTTTCTAAATTTAAAAATGAATCCATGATCGCTATAAAATTCTGCACATTTTTGCCCAGTTAATCATTTCTTTAACTCTTAAAATTGTTATTGTTTTTGTTATTATTTTCAAGATTGTTATTGACTCACTCATTTGTTTGGGTTTTTTTATAAATGCATATTGTTTTGGTAATTAAATGTCTTTTCGTTAGCGTTATTTGCTCACTTATTTGCGAATACCTTGATAACAAAAAAAGATATCGAACCCTTGTTTGCCTAAAAATAAAACTGATCTATAAAATGTTTTATCCCGCTATTTCCCTTTTATAAGAAAACGTGAAACAACCTAAACCTGGATAAATAGCGCCAATAAATAAGCAACACTTTCGTTAGAAACTTCAATTTTATACTATTCATCAATTGTTTGTGCTGAATTCATTTATGTAAAGAAAACTATAGCATTGCGATTAAAATTTTTGAGAAAAATTCATAAAACGGCATTCTTTTGAAATATTTGTACTATTTAATATACCTGAATAGGAAACATTTCAGAGAAAAATTCAACTCTATATTTTGGTATATAGATTGCGCCCTCTAGCGTCCGAGCTACGAACCTGAAAACTATTTCCAGCGATTTCTCTTGGTCGATTTAATATTCAAAATTTTTTTCCTAGGACTAACTACGACTTTCCCTAATATCGTACCTTGCCGATCTTAGTGGGACACCCTGTATAGGACAATTGAAAAGTTGTGCATGTACGTAATACTACAGATGATTTAATGGTAATAATTACAATGCTTAATGTTTCAAAAACGTTTCTTTTTTTTCAAAGTAAAGCTTTCCTAAATTAGTATCGACTTTCCTCTTCATAACATCATACATTCCCTTTATGAATTTCTACGTGGTCAAATATCCCGCTTCGAATACCAGCCTTCCTACGTACGCCGTTGTGTGACGCAGAGCGCAGAAAATCCGAAGGAAAAATAAAAAAGGGGTATTTTACAAGAGTGATAGGTGACTTGTAAAACCCTTATCCTTTGAACTTTAATCCCATACGAAACAACTTTGCCGATGTTTGATCGTGAGCAGAAAATGTCAGGCTTCACTTATCTCCGCTTTGATTTTTTCATGCGCCAGCCAATAAATATGCTACGCTTCATGAATTCCCTTAGTGAATGCTCAATCCGGCCGCCCGATCATATATTTTATACCATAATGGATAGCTAATATTGATATAGAAGGTCATCCGGCTGAATACGAGCACCCCGGGCTTGCCTCAGAACTTTACCCGCGACGCATTCCAGGAATTTGAAAAATGGTTCGTCTGACGCAAGGGGTAGGGAGGCCAGAGCGTAACTGTTTTATCAGATATGTCAAAAAATGCGCACAGGTGATGTAAACATACTGGCGGCAACATTTTTTATGTACAACAAACTTGAATGATGGGAAAATAATTGATGGGGGTCTTTTCCAGACGTGGAATTCTAGATAAAGTGCAAAGTATACCTAAAATGTTTGGTGAAGCTTTAACTTCAATAAGCTGTAAAAAGTTCCTACAAAGGGTTTCCCGAAACGCGTATTTTTAATGGAAAGGTATGATTTATTTAATGCTGGCAAAAAAACAGTAGATAACACTATTATTGCAAGAATAAGTTTGCACTTGGGCAACAAAATTATGTAAATAAACATTTTGACAAATAAAAAACTTGGCATATTTGACAAATTTATGAGTATTTTTCATTTTCTTTCATTCTTTCTGACAAGTGTTCGCCCTCAGAAGAAACAAGGTATTTTTTAAACTCCTTACAGGAAAACGAGAAATTGTACTTTACTAGCAGCTCGGCCTCTATGTATAGTTTTGATTTCAGTTTTATTTCGCCAAGCGTTAATTATTAGACTAAAAATTCTTTCTGAATCTACATTGGAATGAGGGAAAGAAAACACAAAATTACACAATATTTTCATGTTGGGAACACTATTGCTTTTAAAAAAATCAACCCATTTTTTTGTCTGCTTTTAAATCTTCAGTCAAGTCGCGTTTTTAGAGTTGCAGTTTTGTCAATGTGCTCTGAAAATCAGGAAAATTCGTGGTCGAATTTAAAAAGCGTGGCATTTGGGAAGCTCGGCGTTGCGCGTGGGACCAAATGGAAAAGTGTGGCAATCAGACCTAAAGCGTGACACCTGGCAACCCTAAAAAAAACCTAATTTTCACGAAGTTATAAAAGTATACAAAGATACTAACAGAGAAACTGTAGCTAAAGCAGGAGAATACTTTCTTCTCGATCTTTACGGCTATAATAAAAAGGGATTTATATCTCTGAACACTTATAGGCACCAATGCTTCATAAAATCAGCATACAGGAATAAATTTTGCTTCATTGCCTCCTACATACAGAAGCAGCAACAAGACAACATTCGATTCGAACGTATCATCAGGCACAGCAATGGATTGGTAACGAAAAACCTGCAGATCAATGGGAATGGATAAAAGATAAAAATGGTCTTGTCCCTCTGAGTACACTCCAAGCACCTGCTCCAGAAGTTCTTCTTACACTAATTTCTTGTAAATGCAAGAAAGGATGTCGGGGAGCATGTGGATGTAGGAAAGCAGAGCTCAACTGTTCCATGTATAATTTGCTCAAACTATGACAGTAAACATGATAATAATCCTTAAGCATTGAAAGATAGTGATGACGATGAAGACGATCATAGAACCACTGTGTAATGAAATCGATACAGAAAGTAGGGAAGAAGCTACTGCACCAGAAGAATTGATCCCACACGACTCTGAGAGCCTTCAACTATCAAAAATATCGATAAAGTTGATCCCTCAGAAGTTATTGTAATTTCATTTTCGTTACGCCTACTGGGGAAGCCACAGAAAAAAACGCGCCATATACTCCTCACCTCATGGTGGTGTGGAAATGGGTAATATATATTTTTCACTGCACGTTAAATGGTGACTTTTGTTAAGTCTCGTATCGGTTTTATGAAAAAAATGGTTAGGACCTATTTTGTAGCAAATTTCCTGATCTTTAATTTGTTACATAACTATTTTTGCCGTAAACGCAACTAATAATGAGATATCTTAAAAAAAAATCTATTTTTTCCTCAATTTATACAAGATACAAGGTGGCAAATGTAAAATTTTAAATCAGAAGCTCAAAATACTTGAAATTGTAGAATATCTCAAAGCTTCCGCAACGTTTTCCATCTAAAGGTAATAATTTACAGCATGTAATTACTGAACTTAGACCAGTGCTCGGGAGTATGGTTATTTATTTCAGAAATATCTTGATTTGATTCATAACTTTGATACATTGTGTCGCTTGAACGAAGCCCCACAAAGCCGTACTACCCTTATTTTTTTGATAAGGAATTATTTTTGAATATTTTGTATTTAATCTGTAATTGCCATCTACTTTAACGTTACAAAGATCAGTTCTGCTCTGTTGATAATAACACATTTGTGCGTACAGATTCAGTTTTAATGCACTAATTAAGGCATGTGCCATTTTAAAAAAACTATTGAACATCTCAAGTCGGACAGCTTGAGGTACAATCGCCCTAATAAATACCGTTTAATAATGGGACCACAAAAAAAATGAGTGGAGGGTTCCTTGAACCAGACCAAGTGGATTATATGTTTTTTGGGTAGCTGAAACCGATTCCGATACCTGTTTTGCCCCATAACGTCAGCGGTTTTTTTTCTAACCTCAAAAAACGGCTTGAAACTATAAAATCCAACAATATCAACCCTTAAACCATATAACCCTATACTTTCATAACTCAATAACCTTGAGATCGATAACCTATAACTCTAAAACTCATAACCTGAAAATATATAACCTTAAAACTCATAAATCTCAAATCCCAATAAAATGCAAACACAAAATGAGCAAAAATAAAAACAAAAAACTTACAAGCTAAATTCAAACCTCAATCTCGGAGAGTTTTAACTTCATAATTCTACACCTCCATCACTTCATAACCCTGAAATGTAACATAAGAAAATTGCATGTCACAATATAATATAGGGTTATTATGTGTTGGATTATTGGGGTTTTTGGGGTTATAGGGTTATGGGGTTTATGGTCATGAAGTGATGGATGTATAGAATTATAAAGTTAAAACTCTCCGATATTGAGGGTTCAGTTTGCATGTAAGTTTTTTGTTTTTTTTTCTCATTTTCTGTTTCCAGTTTATTGGGATTTTGAGATTTATGAGTTTTTGGGTTGTAGATTTTCAGGTTATGGGTTTTAGAGTTATAGGTTATCGATCTCAAGGTTACTGAGTTATGAAAGTATAGGGTTATATGGTTTAAGGGTTGATATTGTTGGGTTTCATAGTTTTAAGCTGTTTTTTGAGGTAAGAAAAAAACGCGGATTCGGATTCGGTTTCAGCGACCCAAAAAAACATATAACCCACTTGGTCTGGTTCAAGGAACCCTCTACTCATTTTATTTGTGATCCTGTGTTATTTTTCGGACTTTTTGTATAATTTAGACTGTTTTCAATTTGTTCCGTTTGACCTGCACATCATATTTTCATAAATCTGGCCACTACTTCAACCCACATCAACCGCTAGGTTTCATTACAACAAAAGTAAGCGCCTTTTCAACAAGGAAATCTTAATTACCCCCGACAATAACGGCATTCGTTCGTCCCGAGACGAGTTATCTCTGGCGACACGTGTGGGTAATTACGAACCGAATAGAAATCGTTTCCGGGAGGCAACGTCCCATTGTTATCGTCCATAAGGCCCCTAAATTAGGTTAAGATAACCGAGGGCCCCAATTATCTCAGATTATTCCGAGGCCACATAAGCAATTTCGCCGGTAAGAATCGTTTTTTATCTTCCCGCTGGTGTTATTTGTAGGATTAAGGGGGGAACGTCTTACACCTGCGATATAAAGGCCATTTGTTCTCGATTATTGCTCGTAGACTTGTGGTCGATTCTGAAGAATGCGTCACGAGTTCGTTCGTGCTATTTTAATGCCGTTTTGTAACATTTTCTGTATAAATATAATTGGAAATTGTTCAAGAGTAATGAGCAGACAACTGAAAACTGTCCATAGACAAAAGAACACAATTAATTTGTTAGGTTAGCTTTTAAAAGGCTGAGTTTCTTTAAAACGCATTTTAAAGGGCATGTTTATGAAATAAGAAACTCTAAATTAAAAATGCTTTGCCTTTTATTTATTAATGTTTGCCAATAGTGAAAATACCACTATTATGACAGGAATCTTTTATTTAGCACAGTGTCCTTAATATGGTCATCCACAAGCTGTTAACACTTGTTGAAAATAGTACGAAAAACACCCACAAAGAGTTTATGAAGCGGTGGGATGAAACAAACAGCTGTCAGTTTGCTGAGGAGTTCCTAGAATAGGGTATCAAGGGTACAGCCAAAAAATACCTGGCCATGTCTATTTCAAATCTTCGCCTGGTGACAGACAGCTGGACACTGTTGGCTAAGGAAACACCTTCACTACATGAGGAAGGGTGAAACATCTCTTTGTAGGGGTTGTGAACAAGAAGACGAAACAGTACTACATGTGCCATGTGAATGCACTACCGTCTCGTTAACAAGAGATTCCTCTACGGCCTATATCGGAGAGATTCCTCTGAGCAACGTCACCACCCTTTTCTCTTTAGGTTGACCGATCTCCTAATGGAAGGAAGTACAAGGAGCCTAATGGGACCTAAGTGCTGTAGCTTCTAGGTTACCCTCCCCACAGTTCCAGATTCCTGATGGTCATCCACAAAGTTTTCTGGAAACCAGAAACTATTTTTACAATCTTAACATTATTACAGAGTACCATTTCTAAGAATGTTTTAAATTTAAAATAAATGAAGTTAACATATTTTATAGCATAAAAATTACTCCCATGTTTGGAACAAATAGTTTAATAAAATTGCTTCCGACTTTCTCAAAGTTATGCCAGCTTTCATTAGGCCAACTCATTTCTCATGAAGACCAAACGTATGGCTGTATCAAAAATCACAATAAGCTTTATCAGAAATTAGCGGCATTTTAATCAATATAAGAATCCAGTCATATAAAATAACTTGTTGACGTTTCGAGAAACATATCGCTATCTTCTCTAGAAGAAGGTCTAAAAATGGAAAGTGATCTGGCCGCTATTTATATTTCTTGTACCATTTCGTTGAAGTCACCGACATTCTAGACCCTGATTTTTACATATAAATCATTTCCAAAGTCCAGGTAGTTCGAAGCCATTATAATGATTTGGATATTTTTGGATTACTGTTGCTGCTATATCTCTCACTAGAATTTTGGTTTTACCTAGATCTATAGAGTGCTTTATATCTGCCCTTTATTTTGTAACCGCTCATTTCTCCATGTTGCTATTAAAAGTGATAGTTGCTAACGTTCTTCCATATTTGTATACTGCACACTTTGCCATCTACATACGTGAGGTGTTGTATACATTGAATAACATCATTCTTTCAGCTCACCTTGGAAAATACTGCCCCTGTTTTCCTAAATGTACTATAGATGATATTATAGGATAGACAGATTAATGCTAGACATTCATATTTTTCCATGTTTTTAGCTGTCGTTCTAAAAATATGGTCCATGTTTTTTTAATCTACCCATTTCCTTTGAGAATGAATCGCAGATTCCTAATTCAAGCATTATGGATAGCAGATGAAGCGTGTTTCATGCTCTAATATGTTGATGGTAATTTAGTTTTTTGAATCGAATGGTGAAAAGACTTAGCATTCAAATATCTGTGTGTTGGTTCGGTCTCTGTAAATGCTTTGTGGGGCGATATCCAATTTTCTCTTGATAAAGCCGTCTAGGAAGAGAAGACCCATTGATGAAGCTAATGTCGAAATGTATTCCGTTAGGTCTTCTAACAAATGTATACAGACTGTTTCTGTAGAACTATAATTGTGAACTAAATATACCTCATAAATACTCACACTATTGGTGACCTCCGTGAAGAAATTTAGCATTCAATTGTAGAATTGTAGTAGAAGTTCTAGTCTAAAGGAAAAATTTGAAATTCCAGACTTGTTAATATAGGATCAAGATAGAGGCCAGACTAGAATTTAAAGCAAAGTGACGGTGTTTGAAGTTGCAATCATATCAATATATAATCTGGTTAGAAGCCATAATCGAGTCTTTCTGTTCAAACAGGTAGAGACATAATTTTAATAACAAACATTAAAATAGACTAAATAATATATGGATGGATTCAAGAGGCAGTAATATCCCGAATTGCGATTGACGGAAGTTAGTTAGGAACCAACACCCTTAAAATGGTCATATTTTGTATCAATTTTTTTAGTGTCATTTGCAAATTTTTTGCAAATGACACTGATACAACAAATGACACTGTACGTTAATCTTTGTTAGATTAGGTCGACAGTATATATGTATTGCTGTTAATATTTAGGCTGATGTTATTTATAAATAAATTAAACAATAATGGCTCTAAGACCGAACTTTAGGGAACACTTGACGTTTCATATACTTCTACAGATGTAAATCCACAGTGTTGAACATCAGGCAGTTAACATTGCAGAAACTTTAAAATTTAAAGTCAAATCCATTATTATGAAGTGAATATATATATAATCCTGAATAACCCTTTCAATAAACTACCTTCATAAGGAGATTAGGATGAATGTATAAATACCTGTTGGGATGGAAACATTTTCTATGCACGTTGTTTCATACGAACCACTTCCGTGAGATTTCATCCACTCCTTTTTGCTCCTGCTAGAAGATTTTCCTAAAAGGAAGGGAATATGTTAAGTGAGTATAGTTTTGGAGTTTGAACAGTTCCAGGAAGCGCAATAATCCGTCTTTTCTTCTGCCCCTCTACGACCCACTTGGCATAGTTTTTACATATATTAGGAGCTTCACTCTTTGCTTCAGGGACTAACGATGCTCTCTTTGCAACGGATCCGGTTCACTAGCTAGATTACTCATAAATATTCTATACTATACCGACGAGCTTTTGAGTTGGAAAGGTATATAATTTTTATGGGAGGATCACGAGACTCAGTTAGTAAGTAAATCTAGTCAGCTTTGCAGTGTACCTGCTTACGAGGATTACAGTAAGTGATACGCAAATGTTTTTAATGTAATCCATTATAAGGGGAAATGTAGCGTAAAGAAACTGAAAATGATGGATTGTTACTTTATTAGTGAGTTTTTAATTTTAGCTAATGGCACGCAATATTTATCCAAATGCATGCATTATCATTTTTTAATTTTACTCTCTTTCTACTAATTGTATTAAAAAAATAATTAAAACTATCTTCATCTCAAATGCAGCACAAAATGAAACGCATTTGCTTTTCCACACTGGCGCAAAGTTTGGATATGCCAAAGCGGTATTACATGTTAAGCGTCCCTCTTATGTAAATTTAATGAATATTCGAAAAGTTGACTAGCTCGTGTGGATCCCAAGGTGAGAGAGTACATCTGCAACTTTAGCCTTCTGCTGTCAGAGTCAGGTGAAACTTAAGAGAATGGCTTTTGTTTGCGAGATACCAATATCCTTACCGTTGAGTGAGTTGACAGTTTTGTTGCAACGTTAAATATACACTTCAAAATGTAATAAAAGGTCAGCGGTTTATAGTTATTGTTAAATAATATATATGCAGTTGTGTTGAAGTAGGTATGTCTAATGCATAATCAGTTTCGAAAAATGTTCACGTACGATATCTGTTGAGATAGAATTCCTTGAAGACTACCGCGTCACTTTATAGGAATTAACCGCATTCGCCACCCGAGGTAGAAAGACATTGGCGGCGTGGCGTACACTGTAGTAGCTTGCAGGGCATAGTGTTTTTTCCAGTTACGATGACATTACGAGGACTGTAGACATGTAAATGTCCACGGTACAGATCTTCTGCAGCGGAATTCGAACCATTAGTTGAAGACCAGGCTAATTCTTGTGTCGCCCCTTTGACACCTCGATAATCTCAGCTCTTATTACTGTGTTACACTTTAGTATATAATTTTTCTTATTTTTTTACTTTTGCCAAGTGGCTCCCTCTTTCGGAGTTGTCCGCCCCTCAGAATAATCTTTTTTTTATACCTCAGAACCCTGTTGTACGAGAATCACTAAATT
>NW_019416311.1:0-52793 GCF_000390285.2 Anoplophora glabripennis
TTCAAAAAACAGGCCCCTGGTATCAAATGGCCAAAAGAGCGTTTTGCTGATCATATATCAAGAAAAGTTATTTGAGAAAATTGTTTAAATCTAAATTTTAAACCTCAACTTGAAATTTTAAATGAAAAAAATCTATTTTTAATATTTTGTAAAACCCGTTTTCCAAATTTTCCTAATTATTTTTTTAAAGATATAAAAAATATAATTATTGTTGTTTAACATAAATATGTAATTAATGAATTTTTGTCAAAATTCTTAATTATTAATTTTACGACTTTTTATTTATTATTCTCCTTATATTGGGCATTTCGATTTGATATTTATGTTACGTAAATAAGCCATTTTACATAAAATTTAAAAAAAATTAAATGAACTTCAAACTTTTTCACTTAAAACTTTTAAACACTTTCAAAATACTTTTTTCAATATCTGGTCAAGAAATCCCCTATTTACGATTTCTTACCAAATTTTCTAGTTTTCACGCCCAATGAATTTATAATTTGTCGAAAAATAACCAAGTCAATTTCTACAGTAATAATAATTTTTTTGAATGTCTCAATAATAATAAAAATATTATAAAATAAAATTAGGTATTTCGTTAAAATATTTAGTGCTGTAAAACTCTTGGTTGAGCCTACTTAGTTATTTTAGTTACTGCAATTCCATAAATAATACCGGTTTAGTAGGTGAGGGTTCAGATTTATTATTTTTTTATACAAAGGACTGTTGTGCTTATCCTCTGACTTTAATTCATGTACTAATGCACGGACTAACTATGTAACTACCAGAAATGTACACTGGATCCCTTGATTTAATTAGGAACAATTTAGTTTGCTTTAATAGGACAAATACCAAGGCCAAACCCGCTCTAATTCGGGGTAAATTTACTTTCAGATCTGTATCTCGGATTCCAATACAGTGTTGTAGCTTTGATTTCATCACAAGTTCGAGTGCCAACATCTGTGGGTTCTAATGTCACTAATTGGATACTTTCCATTGCTCAGTACTGTAGAACATAATTGGTTCAAGTACTATTGTAATTATATATACGTAATTGACATACTAATGGTTTTAATCTTGATGAGAGGATGAATACGTAACAAATAAAAAAGAACAATGAAACTGCAGTATTTGTATGTGTGTAAAATGAATTCAGTACCTCTTATATACACAACCCCACAAAAAAAAGTGGCAGGTCCGAAAGACAAGACCATGGTATCCATATAGTTTTGCGGTCGCTGAATCCGTTGTCCGTTTAACATGATTAGCTCTGGTTTAAGGTCAGTTCAAGGTCAAATCAATTGCCAACAAAATAAACTTACGTATCTATACGTTTTTGGGGTCGCCGAATCCGAATCCGGTATCAGTTTGACTCGATCGTATCTGGTTTAAGTTCAGTTCAAGGTCAAATATAGAAAATCAATTGCCAACAAAGTAAACCAATATATCTAAGTATACATTTTTGGGGTCGCTAAAACCGAATCCGATGTCCGTATGACCCGATTAGCTCTGGGTTAAGGTCAGTTCAAGGTCAAATGTAGAGACTCAATTGCCAAAAAAGTAATCCTACATATCTATATGTTTTTGGGGTTGCTATATAAAAGTCCGGTGTCCATTTGACCCCATAAGGGTTAAGGTTATATCAAGGACAAATGTAGAGAATCATTTCCCAGCAAAATAAATCTATATATCCATACGTTTTGATGTTGCTGATTCCGAATCCGTTGTCCGTTTGGCCCGATCAGGTCTGGGTTAAGGTCAATTCAAGATCAAATGTAGAAAATCAATTGCCAACAAAGTAAACCAATATATCTATACGTTAGGGTCGCTGGATTCGAATTCGGGGTCTATTTGATTCGATCAGGTTTGCTAAATACTATCAGTTCTAAACTCAAAGTAACCATTTATGGGTCACAAATAAGATTAAAGAAAGAAAACTTAACTTTGAGCCCGTGACTCTCGAGTTAATTGTTTTGACATGACAAAATTCTAGTATTAATAAGCTTAATTAAGTAAGTTTTAAACTCATGCGTCCCATAATGCTTCATATAATTAATTTACACAGTCAGTCCGTGTCGATTGAGATTCTTGAGAACAGATTTGCAAGATGAGGGTTTTGCCTTGATGAATCACATGAAATCAATATATCTCACTATTATGGTGTCGAGACTACTACTCACGATTGTGGTGTCGAACTGTTTTGCAGTCAAAAGATCTGCGAACTGGATTTCTTTTACGGTTTTTCGACTTTGATCTTGTCTTAACGATCAGCAGTAATCGTCTGACATATTTATATTAGATCTGCCTTGGTAGTCGACAAAATCTGAGAATTAATCCTAAGTTTGGACAGTTTTAATCTCCTAGAAAATTCTCGATTAGTTCCTTAAAACATAAAAAAATAAAACATCCTGCTTTCTCGTTTTCATTTATTCTACTATCAAAAATGTGATCTTACGGATCTGAGGTCCATCAGAAATCCCTTCCCGCAATATCGCATCACCTAAATTGGAAACCTGATTTCCGATATACTTAAAGAATTAACCATCTTTGGTTAGAGCTTTTTTCCATTGTTTCGTGAGTTCTAATTTGATGTGCAGAGGTGGAATAAGGCTTTTTTAAGAATCAATAAGTGGCTCCTGTTTTATATTCTAAAATCCAACATCGAAGGCTTCACGTAATGGTTTTTTCGATCCCAACTATTCCATTCACATAAAAAGCAATGAGTTTTTGTGAATACCGATTGTTGGCCCACTATTATTGTGATGATTCTCACAAATTTGCCATTTATGTTTGATCCTATGTAAGACTATCCTCAGATTACGGCACTCTTGTTTCAATGTGCTACAGGTATGGCTACATACACATTTGACTTATGCAGTAGAACAGGTTTCATGCTTCTCTTTGACAAATCAATGAACAGTCCACTCTACTCGTTAGGTTTGTTTAAAGTGAGTCATCAATCCAACGATATCATTGCAGTAACTTAAGGAAAATTCTTCATCGTTAGAAAAATATTCCTTATTTCTGTACCGATAGTAAAAAGCTTTCACTTTTCCGGCTTGCTTAGTATTTTTTTAACCAAGATGTTAGGAACTCTGCTCCATCATCTGCCACACCCAAATCTCGAACATCATTTACTTTTTCTTGTGATATTATTCCTGTCTTTTCACAACGTGATATGGAATATATTCGTCATCACTAGTATCACTAGCACATATCAGTGATAGTTTCATTGCCACCCAAATTTCCTCCTTCTTTAATATCTTGGTGAAACCTTTCTCTCTGCTCAAACCCAATCAAATTTATCACTTTGAGGTTCAAAACCAAAAAATTTTTGTAAGCATCTTTCGTGTGTTGATTGATCTTTTTCTATTAGAAAGTATTTAATAGACCTGATCGGTTCAAACGAACATCAGATTCAGATTCAACGACCCTAAAAACGTATAGATATGTAGGTTTATTTTGTTTTCAATTGATTATCTGCATTTAACCTTGAACTCAACTTGAATTAGATCTGATCGAGTCAAACGAACACCGGATTTGGATTCGGCGACCCCAAAAAACGTATTGATACGTAGGTTTAGTTTAACAATTTATTTTCTACATTTGACGTTGAACTGACCTTAAACCAGAGCTACTCGTGTCAAACGGATACCGAATTCGAATTCAGCGACCATAAACCATATGGATACCATGGTCTTGTCTTTCGGACCTGCCATTTTTTTTGTGGGGCTGTGAATTAATAATGTTTCTTATGTTTCCTTTAATTAAAACAAAAGAAGGCAAAAGTATATATTTTTCAAGACACATTCCTAAGGAATGCCTTTGGCGCACAGAACGCGGTCTGTCGCGGCGGAAAGCGGACATTTTAAATTACACAGAAATGCATTTTAGCAGTCACATTAAAGGCGGTCTATCACGGCGGGCCAACTAAGATCGTGACGACAAGTGATACAATTGTACTGATTTACAGATTTTACAACGTTCGTGGTGCATTTTGCAATATTTAGCTTTAAAAGATCATGTAATTCCTCAAAACACGATCTCGACATGCGGAAATATGGAATAGTGGAAAAATCTATCTTCATGCGACTGCAGTTCAATACAGACACGGTGGTAAGTATTCACCATATTGTTCTTTTTTCTTATTGATAGCATGCACACAACAACGTAATTTCTTTTTCTTTTTTTGTAGAGCAAAGAGAAGGATAATAATTTGCTCCTTGTCAGAGCTAGATATTGTGAACACAAACAGGTAAGACCGGGAACTAAGAACGAGAATTTCGCGGCCTGTGTGGCATTATAGATCGCTTTCCCGCTGCGAAGATCGCGCGAACACTGCCCGCTGCGACATACCGCGTTGTGTGTGTCAAAGACTTTATGACAGATTCGATGTGAAACACAAGTTTTGAACAATTAAACAAAAACTCCTGAAGATACTCCTCAAACTTGGTACCTACAGTAATGTAGGTATTATACGAAATGAAAGTTTAAGATGTACAGAAGCTTTAAAGAGAAATGTACAAATCTGCGAAAGATTAGTTTCAAATAACTGGAACATTTTAAGCCCCTACTTATAACGCCATTGGTTGAGAACTCATTTTTGTCTTTATTTTGAATGGTTCTCGAATGAAAATTTTTGACGACCAACCTTTGAAATCGTATAGTCTTTTACAACTTTAACACCCTGTATATTTTTATTTAGTGTTTTGGAAAAGTCAAACAAAATTACTATTAGATGTTAGATATGTAAAGCTTATTTGAAGCTTGTATTTTTTTTCTCAAAACATTGCTTTTCTCTCGAACATTTCTGGGTTAAAGGTATTTACCTGCATTTGTAAAAGGGAAATCATTTTTATATCTGATGTATTTGAATTCAGAATCAACAACTGATTGAAATCTCTATTTACTGATTCATGTAGTCGTAAATCCCATCTCTAAAGGCAAATGCATCAGACAAGCTTAATATCTGGCCAGATTATATGTATATTGCCCAATGCCATTCATAAAATACTCCATTACCATGATAATCTCTTTATTAGTAGATAAACTATGAGAGTTAATACATCTTCAATCAAATTGGACTGAAAGACAAGAGCAATGAATAAATTAACGATAATCTAGGTTAATACAGAGTGTTTTAAGTGGGGTCCATTTTAGGGGTAACAGTACGTGTTTCCTAGAATACCTACTAATCCGAAATTATTTTTTCTATAATCAAATAAATAGTCGAATTATAATTCGAATCTTAAGCTGCACTTAAATTCTTATTTACGTCGTCTCTGGGCGGCATAACTCGGGTGACCGAGAATTAGCCTGGTAAGTTGTATGATCACTTATCAGCGTTGCCAGTTGTTACATTTTTAAATCAACTGTTACAAAGCCAAACCTCGAAGAAAAATAATTTAGTAGAAACTTATTGCTTTTCTATGACTTGTGCCGGGCATATTTTAAAGTCATCATTAAAACATTTAAAAAACGTTCTATTGTGGTTAAAAAATTAATAAAATTTTTTACAAAACTTATTTATATTATTAATTTTCTGTTTAAAAATAATTATTTTTGCTGTTTTAAAAAATGTAGGTACATATTAAAAAAATAAAAATACTAATATGATTAAAATGATTCTTTCGAGTACCTATTTAAAAATAATTATGTTACTATTTTGTGTCAATGACCTTCGATATTGGTCTAGTTTAGTTGAACTATACTACGGTCACTATGTGAAGTAGACAGGGACTTATTTAGGAAAGTTAAAACCAGTAGTATTAAAAAGTTATGCAATTCTAAACAAGATACGCTGTTTCAATAATTTTCTTCTTGTTCATCAGTTGAAAGATAAAATTTGATTTATGTTAACATTATTTATTATTATTTACTTGCAAGCAAGTGATCAAGGGCACAGTTTAAATTTAAGTAGAATCCGATTCTGATTTGAACACTTAATAAGGGCAAAGGAGGCTAGCGTCCGCTTTGTAGGTCATATCAATCTAGTGTCATATATGTTGCTATGTCAAAAATTGGAGGAGTAGTATTCATCGTCCAAATTTAATAATGTTCTCTTATGCATACGTAAACATGTATTGGATGGACCAAATTCGACAACTTCTGGAGTTTTTCTGTATTTTCGAAAGAGATAGGTAACAGTAGTTAAAACAATACTAATTTAATTTTCCACAAAAATTGAATAGCAAAAACTGCATTTCGAGGTCGTGATTCGCTTAAGAAATTGTTTCTTCGTAAAATCTCATTTTTTTTATTGATACAATTTTTTGTAATTTTAACAATACCTATCTACTTTGTTTATTTTCTGAGGGGAATTAAATAATGTACCCGATACTTCTCTATAACTTTTGGTTTTTCAGTTAAAGTGCAAATTAAAATATTTAATAACATATATTTTTTTTCTTTTACCTGCGTAAAATTTACTTTTAAACAATATTTATTGACAGAAATTATTACTTATTTATTGAAACTATTCCAAAAAAGAAATGTTCATAAATCATCTGTTTTACGATTTAATTCAGTGTCAGGGATTTTTTTATCAATAAGTCAGGTACCTACATCCATGGTACATTTAATTGTACGAAGAAAGAAATGAGCAATAAAAAAGATCTGTATAAATATGTACGTGAATAGATGCGTCACGAAAATCTTTATAGTTTTCGAGAAAAGAAAAATCGAAGGTGTAGTATTTTCAACCTTTACATTGCTGGGCTACTGTAGTCTCTGGCGTCATACGCCCATGTAGCCCCAGGTGATTCCAAATACTGAAATCCGATTTGAGTGTTATCGTTGTTGATAGTGTTTACATTAGTTTCATTAGTTTTTCAATTGTCAAAAATGGCTTATAGCAACTCTGAGTTGATGGGGATCGATTTAATTTGTGTTATGGTGAAGCATTTGCGTTATGTTGAAGCAAGACAACATTTGTGTTAATTTGTAGAAACAGGGTAAGACGGGCCCAAATGTGTTTACACGTTATTGGACAAAATTTTGAACAATATTGATGTAAGTCTCATAAAATTTACGCACCAAATTTCGTAAAGCGTTTACGGAAACCCGTACTGCAGGAAATTTTCTGTTGAAGATTTCTATTGCACATTTATAAGACACTTCTCTAATGCTATAACACTTAATTAAATAAATACTTTGCTACAAGGTAAGCATCTTTCGTGAGCTTAGTAACACGACAATAGCATACATTGACAGGGATGTCATCTACACAATATTTGACAACCGCCCACTCGATTTTTGATTCAGAAATAGTAACGATAATTTTATGGTCAATATTTTATGTTTTAAAGTTATGAAACAAATTTTGCGCATAAGATTATTGGGAGAAAAAAATGAATTTTATAAAGTTTATCCGATATTTGTCCATATTTGACATTTCAGCTTTTCTTGGTATTAGAAACAAACTTTTATTAATAATATTTTGTAGTAGTCCTTAAAATAAGGTCGCTTTACTCTTGAGGCAATTTTGGTTTTTCCAATTTTGTGAACGCCCCGTATACATTTTTTGTTTTCGGCAACTGGTTGTCGAAGTTTCAGGACAAACAAAAATTTATATAAAGAATGACTTTTTGTCGAAAATTAAAAAAATAATTTTTTTCTACAAGACTAGTTAAGCTAATCCGGGGTCTGTATAGATTTATATTTGAAAAAAATATATTTATATCGACTGAGTTATCTCACCTCAATTTTCGGTGTAGATTTTTGCAAACTATACAATTAATACTAAGTAGCTGCAGGGAACTGAAAATAATAAACTGGAAACATTGTAGAAAAGTAAAAAAAACTAAACTTTTTAGTTTTTAAATTCCTGTTGGGAAGTTTTAATGTCATTACTAGGCCCGGCCCCAGTCTTTTCTGCTAACTATGCATAATAAAAATTAATCTCGCATAGCGACCTGATAATTATGCTGCTGCCTCGTCAAAAAGTGTGCGGAGGGCAATGGTGCAGAAGAAGCGGCCTAAGGCAATTTATCTTTATGATGTCGGGGCGGCCGGTCATTTAAAAACAAAGAAAGTTTTTAAAACAACGTCACACATTAGAGCGCTGAATTACAGGTTAATAAAAATTGATTGCCGGCAGGCATTTGGGCGTGAAAAACGGCATTTAAAATGATTCTTCCCTATTTAAGTCTGCTTATTGTATGGTTAATTTTGATTAATATCCGCGACAATCTGGCCCCGTGCTTCCACTGAATTAAATTTCATTTACCGGCTAATGAAGGTAATTTCTGGTTTCAAATGCAAAATTTGAGTTAATTGTTTGCCATAAAAAACAGAAGCGGTAAGTGGCGTGTAGATAATTCTTAGGAAATTGGAAAAAATAACCTTCCCTTGGCTTGTCGAGGACGATTAAAAACAATGGGTTAAGAGAGAAGAAATTTTTAAAAATTACACCGTATTAGCATACAAAACCTCACAAAATTTCAAGTTTTGTTGTGTTTCACCTACAGCACCGGACAATAAAATGCCTCTAACGCGTACTATTCTGTGTAAATGTGGCTTTGCTGCTGAGAGTTTAAGCTCATAATTCTGCTAATCTGTTCTTACCAACGACCTCGTCATTCTGAGGTCTTTGGTTCTTACTATGTTTATAAATACTCGAAATGTCGTATTTTTCGTCGTATGTTAGGAGGAATGATGTTTTAATACCCGTATTCAAAATATTTGGTAGTTGCCATAATGGAATAATTTATATTACTAGTTATTGGGTCATTATCGTAATTTTAGTATTTAATTAAAATTGTTTATTAGATTCCTTGATATACACGGTCAATTTTTTTATAAGTTTTTGAAAACAGATATGTGAGGTCCGAGGTGCAGCCAAAGACATTTTTAGTGTTGAATATTCATAATGTAGGGCCTCTTGAGATAGTGAAATATTATGTCTAGCCCTGTGTTTATTTATGTTACGGTACGGGATACCGATGTGAACTAAAGAGGAGGCATTCGACACTGAGTCGTCCTAGTATTCAGTTTATACTTTTACATATATGTATTTCATTTATTAACGTATTATTAAAGTAATTTAAGAGTAAGTGAGTTGCTAATTTCGGCTTGTCCTGACAGTTCAGAAGTGGGATTACTAATAAATAAACAAAGATTCCCAATTACTTTCGGGAGTGAGCGTTCGAGTTCAGGTAGATTTTACAGTGTGTGCACAACGTCTGGTTACAATGAGTGAAATTGTGACAACTTCGGATGAAGTTAGGAGTGGTACGCCACCTTTAACGAAGCAGCAGCAGCTGGACCTTCTACGTCGAGAGATACAACAACTGAAAAATCGACCTGATGGAAGTTTGACACAATATACGTGGAAAGACGTTCCAGAATTTGATCCTGATATTAAAACGCTGTCGGTGAACAAGTGGGTAAGACTTATTGACCAAAGGTCCTATTTTATGCGTTGGGATGATGTCACGGCAACGCAATTTGCCATCGAACGTTTAACAGGTCGTGCGCGAGATTGGTTATTGAACACTGACGTAANCTGTGAGGTCCGAGGTTCAGCCAAAGACATTTTTAGTGTTGAATATTCATAATGTAGGGCCTCTTGAGATAGTGAAATATTATGTCTAGCCCTGTGTTTATTTATGTTACGGTACGGGATACCGGTGTGAACCATAGAGAAGGCATTCGACTCTGAGTCGTCCTAGTATTCAGTTTATACTTTTACATATATGTATTTCATTTATTAACGTATTATTAAAGTAATTTAAGATTAAGTGAGTTGCTAATTTCGGCTTGTCCTGACAGGTAGAATACTGAAAATAGCAGTAAAAAATTCGGTCTTCAGAAAAATATATGAATTAGAAAATACTACGTGTCCGAGATACAGGGTGTAAATGTTTTTGAAAAAGATTATATGTAGTTTCGAAAGATGTTTGATACTGAAACACACCGTCTTAGGAATCTCAGAATTTCGATGCCACTGATTATTTCGATCCATTTGACTCACAAAGAAGAAATATCTGTTTCATATTACATATCTGAAATTTTAATACCTTCTTTTACTTCTTTTCTCTAAATATTCACGTTATTCACTGTATCTGACATGTTTACTTTTTGAGATAATGAAATGAAATTAAATTTTCTTAAAAAATATATTTTCTAAACACAATTTACGTCAATAATAATTTTTTTAAAGCTAGACGAACCCTATTCATATTTAAACTCGGTTCAGTTTTAAACTACAGTTCAAAGATTCCTAGGGCTACGGAAGATCAATGTAACAATCCGAAAAAACAGTGGTAGGTATCTACTTTAAATACAAAAATGACTTTTTTTATTCATTTCACAATAAAAAATTAAATTATAAGTTTTACACTGTTACATGACATCGAAACCATGCAATTTAGACCCAGTATTTGTTTCAAAGTTTCAAACATATATAATTGTAAAAAAATAAGCATTAACACCTCCCTGTATAATAGAAACGGTTTTATGTAAAACCTGAAGAAATATGTTTAGTAACTTCTATTTAAAACAGATTTTCATTTTCTTAAACATATTAGATACCATTACCAGCGCGTCAGAAAAACACGTTTTAAGTGAAACGGACCCAAAATCCACTTTAAGGTAACATTCAAAATAAAAGTGACTGAAATGAATGATCATCTGTTTCGAAATATTTATGAATTTTGTATTGTCAGTTGACATATGTCAAAGAAAACTTTTTAAAGGCAAATGTTTATTTATGATTTTATTTATGACTGTGTTTAACTAAAAATAATCTATTAATATTATTTTTCAGCAAATAGTAGTAACGTTAAAGCTGTAGCAAAATAGTTTTTTAGTTGTACATTATCAAGGAATGATGAGCTCTAAATTAAGGAGGTTTATCGGGTATGGAAGTACGTCTAAAGTCTAACGAAAGTTTCTGTAGATTCGCTAGTGACTAAAGTAGTAAGCCTTTAGATTTGGCAACGTTGCACTTGGCTGGCGCGCTCGACTCGGCGTTCTCTCGCTCCCGTTCGATCATTCTGTTTGTTTGGACACCTGCGAATTTCAAATAATACGCTAGGTCGAGACCGCGGCGTTGCCGCNGCAAATTGTCAATTAGAAATAGATGCCGTTCAGGCAGCGGGAACAATGTTAGTGGCTCCTGATAATCTGTGTCCCGCAGATGCTATAATAAATAGTAGCTGTTTTAGAAATAAACCATACGTTTCTTTTCTAAAATACGCTAATGATATAAAATTTTTCGAGGCGTCACCGGTTTTTAAAATGTTCTCTTTGACATTTGTTACTCATTTATCAGAAGATCAAATTATTTCAAAAGATGGACATAAAAATTGTGTCATAGAGATTCTACAAAAATGCTGCAATTGTGTTGCTCTCAATCTAGGCGAAATGGGAAAAGTCACGAACTTTTGGCTCACAATATCATAAAAGAATCAATGTATGCGAGTGCCATTGAGATAGGCGCGGTATTAATATATCAAATTCGCAATATACTCGTTACTAAAAATTATTTTGATAATTGTAAAGAAAAAAGGAAATATTGTATCGTAAAATAGGCGGTGATGAAAAAGTGGGTAGTAACCACAGGATGTAAGTGGCAAATATCTAAATTAAATCATGATGACTTTGGGCATTTAGGTTTTGAGAAAACACTGGACAGGATTAAACGAAATTATTGGTTTGCAAAAATGCGCAAATTTGTATGTATATGAAACAAGTTAGAGGGGTTAAACCGGGGTTAATGAACTCAATACCAAAGGGTCTCTTCATATGGATCATTTGGGTCCATTCGTTGCGTTGCAAAAGAAAAATACATATTTGTTAATTATGGTAGATGGGTTCACAAAGTTTGTATTTAGGGATGCCGTCAAGTCTACCAAAGTTAAATATGTTATAAAATAGTTTCGATGTTTTATAGAAATACTAGCGGCCCGTCCCGGCTTCTCACGAGTGGACATTTATTTTAAACATTTTGGGATATAAAAAAAAATATAGCCTATGTTACTCAGGGATAATGTAGCATTCTAATGGTGAAAGCATTATCGAAATCTGTCCAGTAGTTTTTGAGTTTATTCGTAACAAGCATACATACAAAAATACAAATATTTCTTCTTTAATATTAGTATAATAGTATACAGTATAGATGAAGGGTGCCGGGACAAACAGGTCAAAGAGATTCAGTTTTCCTTAAATACTTTTAAGAATAAAACCACGGAAAATGACCATATGAACTCTTGATGGGGATAAATCCAAAACATTGGGTTGCGCCGATTTAGAAACACTTCCAGCGGAAGTGGAAACAAACGTAATAGACAATCAACAAAAACATAAAAGAAATTTGGTTATGCACCGTAAGACAGATTCGGTGGCCACGGGTTCGAGTCGTAAACTGAATCCAGCATATAAGAATCCTTTTCGGGTTCGAAAGGTTCTTCCAAATGATAGGCATGTTTTAGATGACCTAAGAGGCACCAGAAAAATCTGTTTCGGTGTCCGCCGTGGTTAACCTGAAACCCTGGGTGATCATGACAGATGGTCCGGACCAACCAAGTACGTGAGTATAAGCATGATATGTTGTGCACAACTAAGTATGAATGAGCATGCTCGAGAGTAGTTAGCTAGCTAGTTTAAATTTCAACAAAATGAATTTACTTGAGTAATACTGGTTTCAATGTAGAGTTGGGAAGCATAATATGCTTCAGAGTTATGCTAATGTTGGTGGTGTTAGGAAAGAGTTATCACACAGTGATAGACTTTTAGAGTAAAGGTTAACCTTGGTAGGTCCCCAAGTAAAAGGAGTTTGCTAGGATCTCTGCCGTAAGGTCGCTTTGCAAAATGTTAGAACAAAGGAGGTCTAACATAGTATTGTGGCTCTTGCATAGTAGGGATAGGGTTCTCATAGTAGTGGAAACCTGGCAGGTAAGGGTATAATAGGACTCTTACAGAAAGGGTGACCATGGCAAGGTGAGAACAATGTAAGATGAGGGATAGGGTTCTCATAGTAGTGGAAACCTGGCAGGTAAGGGTATAATAGGACTCTTACAGAAAGGGTGACCATGGCAAGGTGAGAACAATGTAAGATGAGGGATAGGGTTCTCATAGTAGTGGAAACCTGGCAGGTAAGGGTATAATAGGACTCTTACAGAAAGGGTGACCATGGCAAGGTGAGAACAATGTAAGATGAGGGATAGGGTTCTCATAGTAGTGGAAACCTGGCAGGTAAGGGTATAATAGGACTCTTACAGAAAGGGTGACCATGGCAAGGTGAGAACAATGTAAGATGAGGGATAGGGTTCTCATAGTAGTGGAAACCTGGCAGGTAAGGGTATAATAGGACTCTTACAGAAAGGGTGACCATGGCAAGGTGAGAACAATGTAAGATGAGGGATAGGGTTCTCATAGTAGTGGAAACCTGGCAGGTAAGGGTATAATAGGACTCTTACAGAAAGGGTGACCATGGCAAGGTGAGAACAATGTAAGATGAGGGATAGGGTTCTCATAGTAGTGGAAACCTGGCAGGTAAGGGTATAATAGGACTCTTACAGAAAGGGTGACCATGGCAAGGTGAGAACAATGTAAGATGAGGGATAGGGTTCTCATAGTAGTGGAAACCTGGCAGGTAAGGGTATAATAGGACTCTTACAGAAAGGGTGACCATGGCAAGGTGAGAACAATGTAAGATGAGGGATAGGGTTCTCATAGTAGTGGAAACCTGGCAGGTAAGGGTATAATAGGACTCTTACAGAAAGGGTGACCATGGCAAGGTGAGAACAATGTAAGATGAGGGATAGGGTTCTCATAGTAGTGGAAACCTGGCAGGTAAGGGTATAATAGGACTCTTACAGAAAGGGTGACCATGGCAAGGTGAGAACAATGTAAGATGAGGGATAGGGTTCTCATAGTAGTGGAAACCTGGCAGGTAAGGGTATAATAGGACTCTTACAGAAAGGGTGACCATGGCAAGGTGAGAACAATGTAAGATGAGGGATAGGGTTCTCATAGTAGTGGAAACCTGGCAGGTAAGGGTATAATAGGACTCTTACAGAAAGGGTGACCATGGCAAGGTGAGAACAATGTAAGATGAGGGATAGGGTTCTCATAGTAGTGGAAACCTGGCAGGTAAGGGTATAATAGGACTCTTACAGAAAGGGTGACCATGGCAAGGTGAGAACAATGTAAGATGAGGGATAGGGTTCTCATAGTAGTGGAAACCTGGCAGGTAAGGGTATAATAGGACTCTTACAGAAAGGGTGACCATGGCAAGGTGAGAACAATGTAAGATGAGGGATAGGGTTCTCATAGTAGTGGAAACCTGGCAGGTAAGGGTATAATAGGACTCTTACAGAAAGGGTGACCATGGCAAGGTGAGAACAATGTAAGATGAGGGATAGGGTTCTCATAGTAGTGGAAACCTGGCAGGTAAGGGTATAATAGGACTCTTACAGAAAGGGTGACCATGGCAAGGTGAGAACAATGTAAGATGAGGGATAGGGTTCTCATAGTAGTGGAAACCTGGCAGGTAAGGGTATAATAGGACTCTTACAGAAAGGGTGACCATGGCAAGGTGAGAACAATGTAAGATGAGGGATAGGGTTCTCATAGTAGTGGAAACCTGGCAGGTAAGGGTATAATAGGACTCTTACAGAAAGGGTGACCATGGCAAGGTGAGAACAATGTAAGATGAGGGATAGGGTTCTCATAGTAGTGGAAACCTGGCAGGTAAGGGTATAATAGGACTCTTACAGAAAGGGTGACCATGGCAAGGTGAGAACAATGTAAGATGAGGGATGCGGTTNTAAAGCTGTAGCAAAATAGTTTTTTAGTTGTACATTATCAAGGAATGATGAGCTCTAAATTAAGGAGGTTTATCGGGTATGGAAGTACGTCTAAAGTCTAACGAAAGTTTCTGTAGATTCGCTAGTGACTAAAGTAGTAAGCCTTTAGATTTGGCAACGTTGCACTTGGCTGGCGCGCTCGACTCGGCGTTCTCTCGCTCCCGTTCGATCATTCTGTTTGTTTGGACACCTGCGAATTTCAAATAATACGCTAGGTCGAGACCGCGGCGTTGCCGCTATCACGCATGTGGAAGATAAGTTAGTTAACGACAGCAGTTTGAAAGAGAATTATTATAATTTATTGTTAGAAATCGAGCGAAGACCGATAATGTGAACACTTAACCCGAGAGGCAAGGGCTAAGTAAAATAAACAAATTCCTCGGCTACGGCAGATGAGATACAAGGAACCATACATTCACCATTCAGCACTCGCCATTCAACATTCGACAGCAGACGCCCTTATTCACAAGCTGTTTTAAGTGCTTTATAAACCTTTTATATTACAATTTAAAAATTTGTATTTAATGTAATATATTATTATAATATTCGCTGATAGGTAATTAGTGTGTTTCTAACATTATAATAATATGTATCTTACAAGTACCTAATCGATTTCTACAAGCTGTCATACGGTTCCTTAGATATCAGTTTCCTATTTATACAAGTTGCTGAGGAAACTGTTCGTCAATTCTTGCGCATTCTAAGTGAAAAGACCAAAAAAATCTGCATTCTCATAAGACTCTGTACTAAATCGTGAAAAATTATTTTATTAATATCTCGTCTCTTAGGTATCCAAACTAGTCATAATTTCTTTTGAGGATTTTCTTCATATTAATAAGCTTATATTAATTTTTTTATGAATATTCGTTCGTCAATTCCAAATCAGATAAACCTCCTTAAAGTAAATTCAGGTCTACAGACTTAAAATCATAAGCGTAGAAAATATTTCAATACTTCTTAAATTAATATAAGAACTAATAAATACAGCTGCTTCTTACAGATGTTAACAGTTACAGATGTCCGATTTAAATGACTAAAATTTCAACATTTTGCTACTTTAGATTCAAAAGATTTTATTGTCGGCAACTGTACCAGTATCACACCTTATCCGAAAAAAAATTTGAATGTACAGGGGACTCTTACAAATATAATTTTGTAAAAAAAAATCAAAAAGGACAGTTCGAAAATTATTTAAAAATATACTTTTGCACGGCACTGGAAACTGGTCTACTGCAAAATCTAACATTGTGCAAGGCAAAGTGTGTAGCATGAACGGACAAAAAATTGAAATAATTTATTTCCCAAGGAAAGAAATAAATAAAATGTTATAATACCTATTATATATCAGCAAATTCAACTGCTTTTGCCGCTATTGTTATTATTGTTAATACAATCTATTTGTGGTTTTAATTAATAAAATAATTTGACACACCTCATGTTACAACATTTATTCAAAATTTGGTCCAGCGACGTGTAAACACATTTGGGTTCGTCTTACGCAGTTTCTATGAACTAACACAAATCAACTCCGAGTTGATACACATATAAGCCATTTTTGACACTTGACTAAACTATTGTAAACACTATTCGGAATCACCTGAGACCACGTGGAGAGAGAGAGAGAGAGCATTGCGTACAGCGCACAACGCGAATGACACTAGAGACTACAGTAGTTCAGCGATGTAAGGGAAACAATAAGGATTTTACAAAATTTTTTTTTACGGTATTGACTCCATTTTTCAAGACGCATCTATTCCCAAATTTTTTTGGATACTTTGTGAATCACACTGTATACTAAATTTCAAATTGGTTTCCGACTTTGGCTTGCCAGTATTTATAACTTTCAAATATATTCATTATAACCTAGACCATTAATTGCATATCCGGCTAGAAGGACCAATTGGTACTCTTTTATTCAATTGCGTTTTTTTATTTTAAATTCAACACTAATTAATCATCTCTCCATTTACCTGGGATGAAATATTTGTTTAACTTTTATCTAAGCAATGGGTTCAACTAATTTTATCGTCTTTGTACTTAGCAACTTTCTTGGTGATTGTATTTAGTTTCTAAAGTTGCAAATTCTTGCCGACTGTACATTGGACGTTCATAAATCAGTTTTTGGAGAAAAAGAAAAGTGTTTAATTGGATGCCTTCCAAATGAATTGCGAGTATAACTGCGTAATACAACAAATAATAAAATATTCCAAAATATAGTTGTTTGTAAGATGGATGACAATGAATAAGAAATCGATGCTAGCCATGGACGTACAGTCAACTACGAAAGGCATTTCAGCAAAATAAGAAGGGATTATGTAAAGTACACAAAGAAACATACCTTATATTCTTTTTAAATATAAAATAATGATATAACTTTTTCTTTCTTATACAAACATCATTTTGTACTTAAATACAAGGCTGTAATTTTTTTTCGTTATGACGTAAATAACAAAGGTGCACTCGGGTGTTCGTTTTTCGAGTTGGGTCGGTGAAGTTATGGCAAAGTTGCGAAATTTGATAATAATATGCCGAAGATGGATTTAACTTTTGATATTTGTTTTTATTTTACCAAATTATCCACTTTTACAAAGAGAGCCTTGGAAACAAAACATTCAACTACTAACTGTGACATGAAAAATATTGTTTGTGCTACTGCAGTTAAGTGTTGAACAGCTATAGGAAAAAATGTTTCGGGCAGTTGACGAGATCAGCAACAATCATTTTTGTCAATAAATGAGAGTAGTACATGTCATGTTATTCGCGCTTCTTTTTGAATTTTATGTTGTAAACATCGCAATCGGTGTTTCTTCGACCTCTTTAATAACCACATATGGTTTTATCCAATGAAACAGATTAAAAAAGTAGTGTTATTATGTTTTAGTTATTAATTTCTTGTTTTATTTCCTTTAAAATACTAAATGAATAATATTGATGTTTTTATTTTATAAATAGTAAATCGTATAGCTGTAGTGTGTCGAAAAAAATATTATACATTTATTAAATCTAACAGCATAGTGTAAGGTATAAAAATATAAAATATTTATATAATAATTAATAACAATTAATAAATAAATCTCTATTTCCCCAAATACAAATAAATGTTTTAATTGGTTTTAATTAATTATATTTCTCCATATTAAAAACCCTCCCTCGGTGTAGTTAATAATAAATACAGAACTCGATAGATATTTATTTAACTATAACTTTTAATGAATTTTGTGAACGCACCAAGCATCGATTTCAACTCCAGACCATGATAAATCTATCATCCACAGCGCTATTCAGCACCTTATAATTCAGAGAGCAATAACGGATACAATGGCAACATTCATCACAAAACCATAAGTAATAATGCTGGCCCACTAGATGTAGTGGTGTATCATCGCTATATTCCACCATGACATTAAATAGAACGAAATAATGATCACGGCTCTTCATCATTTCATTTCGGGTTCTATACGACGTATTGATTCGTCTTTTCATCGCTAAGCGCTCGCGGAAATGGGACCATTTGTGATATCTGCTGTAATGGGAAGTATCTCAAATCTCTTATACGTCCTTAAATTCCGTAGGGCCTATATATTTTTTGAGTAAGGAAAATATGTCTTTTCATTTTAGATCCAGTAGGAGGCATTTTATCTTTATTTGACGTATGAGCGTTGCTAAAACTGAACAGAAAAATCGCCTCTTCTTGGAAATAAACAAAAAATGTGTGTAATTCCTTAGAATTAGTTATAATCAATTTATTAATCCGAGTACAAATATAATAAACATATTGTATACTTTACATGAACTTAAAATATGTATTATATCGCTTGCAGATCCTATTTAAAAGAAAATGAATTATTCTCTATACCGGTAAATGAGGATAATTGGTTTTTCTGTGAGAGTTCTAAGTATAAAAACCGCTGACAGACTTTTAGGGTAGATAACACATAAAAAATTAAGACGAAAAGTTTTAATAAACATAGGGTCGCAAATGCCTCCTTAAGGAGATACAGGGCGTCAAAGTTTCTGTAAAATTAAACATTGTCCGCAATAATTCCAAAATGCCTGAACATTTCTATTTCAAATTTGCTATGCGTAGTTAGCACCTTAAGACCAATGTTTGATGTACTGCTCAAAACTTTATGAGCAGCAGTGTCGTAGAGACGGGGTCAACGTGACTCTTTTTTAAAAATATTTTCTACGCCACTGCTAATTTTGTCAAAAGGGCACCATTTTCGTGAAAAGTGTTCAATTGTCTATCGAATTGGTCACTTGCAAAATTTGGATTAAAGCAACCATTTTTAAGAGAAACACCTTTGTAGAAAATTTGTAAATCCAATTTTATTTTCATTCATTTTAGTTTCGCATAGTAGGCTTGTGCTATTCAAAATAAAATTAAACATCGCCTGTCATAATGTCAATGTGTACAAGTAAACTAGATTATAAGCTTCTTTTTGTCATTTTTACGCTTGAATTTTACAGAAACTTTGACGCCCTGTATCTCGTTAAGGGGGCATTTGCGACCCTATGTTTATTAAGACTTTTCGTCTTAATTTTTCATGTATTACTTACCCTAGAAGTCTGTCAGCGGTTTTTTGAATCACCCTGTATATACACACACAAAATGACTAAAATCACATTTGATAAAATTTAAAGCAACAAAAGCTGACTTTACTGAGTATGAATTGCATAAAAATGAATGTGCAATTATACCTACTCGCTATAGATAAATTAACACACGTAAATCACGATTTCGAAAAAGATAGATATACAGGGTGTCCCGGTACTTGATACAAAAAAGTTGAGTACAAATACATGAGGTCAAAATAGTATTAATTCTTCATATAAATTTTTTTCATACGGGCAAAGGGTCCTCAACGGCGAAAACTAAAAAGTTATTTTTATTTACAGTCTCTAAACTATTAACTTCAGCACGATGCATGACCCCGCCAGTTCCTTATGGAAAATGGCTTCCAGCCGATAGTTCTGAAAATTTTCATTTGAATAGTTCTCGAAGCTTAGATAAAAAGTCGTCATAGTCACTAAGCTGAGAAAATTATATTTTTCGAAATATAGTCGCCGAAAGGTAGGAGTTATAGTACCGCGAGGTATAAATTGAAGAATACTCATTGTAAGGTCAAATGAAGGGATGCCGTGCGATCTGTCGAAAACAAATATTTCTTAGATTGTCGGCGTTACTGAATCCGAATCAGCCATCCATTCGGGTATACAGATATATATTAATATTGTAATATAACAACCCCGAGTTCGATCGAAAAAAAAAATTTATTTAGTTGTGGCCAGAAATATGTGATCGTCATAAGGCATACCTACGTTGTATACACCAATTTCTAATTAACCGACAGGTGAAACTCATCCGCACAGCCGAATGGATGGCAGATTCGGATTGAGTGACCCCAATAACGTAAGGAACATGTGTTTGGGACAGATTGCACGACATCTTTTCATTTGACCTTACAAGCCAAGAGTCTTCTTTAATTTATACCTCGCGGTGCTGTAACTCCTACATTTCATCGACTATATCTCGGAAAATATAATTTTTTCGGCTTAGTGCCTATGATAACTTTTTATCTACGCTTCAAGAACTATTCAAATCCAAAGTTTCAAAACTATCGGCTGAAAGCCATTTTCCATAAGGAACCTGCGGGGTCCGGTGATCGATAACACATGCGTACAGCTTGTTTTTGATGTTGTGTAAATGAAACTTCATTATGCCCAGAACGCCAGGGACGGACTATGCCCAATCTGCCTGTATCACAAATAGGTTCCGTGGTGAATTTGCCAACGATAATAGCCTCTTGGTTCAACTGTGTTCAAGTGTTTTTTTTTAATTGGACACAATTTATTATTAAACATAATGGATTTCGTACATCAATATTGAAATGGGGAGGAGTCCCATCGTGCATGAACCAAACGTTTCTTGCGGTGTCTAATGGAACATCGTCTAATAGTGGCTGAAAATTATTTTGCAAAAACTATAAATCTCGATGTCCATTCAGACGTTCCTCAAAAACGTATGGACCTATTAAATTATTACACCTGAAATGCTTTTTCAAGCAAATAACATTCGTAGATATAGGAAGTGTCTGGAGGTAGAACATGCCCATATTAAAAATGCATTTTGATAGTCTTCTTTCTTTTAAATTATTTTTTTAATTTAGCTTATTCTTGTTTTGTGTTATGTGTAAAGTGTATTTGTCAAATTTTGTTAATGAAAATTACATTAGCAGACAGTAACATTTTCTAGGTTCTTATTTTAAAAATATGTACGGTTCTAACATAGTAATTATGTCTAATTAAAAATTAAAAACAAAAAAAATGGTGGAGGCGCCACTCGATGTGTAGTGTAACATTTCCTAAAATGTTATATTTTACCAGTTGAACCAAGAGGGTATTATTGTTGGCAAATTCTTCACGGAACTTATTTTTGATAGAGGCAGATTCGATCGTCATCTATACAAAAATTCTGGGTTGCTAACCATTGGGCATAGTCCGTCCCTGGCGTTCTAGGCATAATGAAGTTTCACTTACAACGTCAAAACCGTTGTGTTATCGATTACCAAATTTGCATTATGCTGAAGTTAAAAGTTTAAAGACTGTAAATAGAAATAACTTTTTAAATTTCACCTTTGAGGGTCCGTAACTTGTTAACGAACTTGAAACCGAAATTTTGGAAATCCGTTTTTGTTTGACTTCAGCTTTGTTTGAGATGATATTGAAAAAAGAAGAACACTTTGTCATGGCAACTTTTTGCCCTCTGTCGAATGGCATAATCAATTTTTATATGTAACGTTTCGTCTCTCCGGGACCATCATCAACTTGGACCCTAGAAATTTTATTAAATTTTTTGCAAAATTGAGATCATGACATTTACCTTACGAGAAGTATATGATGGGATAAATATGCATTGCTAAGGATATCAAACATAAGCTTCAAAGATTAGCTTGTACTGCTAAAGCAGAAGTTATGGCGTCGACTTTAGCAGTTACTTTAGAAGTATTATTAAATATGCCATCACTATATTGTGATGGAAAGGCAGCTTACCGCACCAGTAATAATAATAATTCGAGGATTTCACGTGTGCTCAAGACAACAACCTCAAGAGAATGGAGTTTTGTATGGCGCATCTCCAGAATATGAAATTAGTGGAGAATTCTACCTGCCGGGGTTATAACCGCGAATAACAGTTCGAGTTGGATATTCGGGTGAATTCGCGGGATTTATGTTTGAGTCTTAGCCTTTTTGGTAAATCTTTTCTAAATATGAGGAAACTAAAGGAAATATCACCTTCAGATGTCTTCCAAATATCAGATATTTGGAGTTTATACTAGACTTAACAGAGTTTTTAAGAATTTTGAAAATAAAATTAATTTTGTCAGACGACAAAAGAGTATTACATCCACAATAAAAATTCCATACATTTTTGTATTAGGGGAGAAATAAAGAGAATAGGTAAAACATTTAAGATTACGGACTTTTTTGTCAGACGACGCGTCCAAATAATAATGTTCAGAATTAAAAAAATTGCATTTATAACACACTTTGTGAATGCAATAAGGCAGGATTCCCACTGCAGATGTCGTCTACCATCGGCAGCCATCGAACACGATCAATTATTAGAATCGACTACACCTACCTTCCGCACTGCTTCCACTACTGACCACCAACATCTGTCAAAGTCGACAAATATAATTAAATATAAATATAATAAACGAATATATAACCTAAATTGCATATACGAGGTACGTCCAGAAAGTAAGTTCCGTTTGGTAATAAAATTAAATTATTGTGTACAGATACAAAAAAATTATTTATTGCACAAAATTCTACAACTCTTAAACTACTCTTTCACATAACTGCCGAAATTTTGCAGGCATTTGTCATAGCGTGGCACAAGTTTTTGTATACCTTCTTCATAGAAGTTTGCCGCCTGTGTCTTCAACTAGTTGTAAGTTCCGCTGCAGCGCTGCGATCGCAGATCCGGATATGCGCGGTAGACGCTCTGTATCAAGGAGAAGAAACGTGCGCCATTTGGAGATCGCTGTCAGCCACGTACGCTTTGTTGTGCATGTTTACAATGTCGGTGTTGATTGAAAATCCCGCCGCTTGTGAAATCAGATCTNCTCGTATGTCGTGATTTTGATTTTTTGAATTTAATCTAAAAATCTGTTGGTGAATTTGCAGAGGTATATAGACATACACAATGTCTGATGATTTAATATGCGATTCACAATCATTGTATATCAGTTCCGATAGTGGTGGAAATTTTATTCACAATATTTAAATTTGTATACCCTGGACGTGTTTGGTCATAGAGGTCGGGATTACCTCTTACTAAATTAATTAAGAGGTCTGCTTCGCAAGGAATCCAGGACACTTCCATTTTATCTAGTTTTATCGTATTTAACAGTTGCAGAAGGCAGAAGCAGAAATAAGAACAGTTAACATAAAATAGGTTAGAATTCCTAATTCAATCATCAACAAAACATAATTTAAATTGCTGCGATGTCTGATGGTAACCACCAACCATCAATTATTTTAAAGCATGTTTGAATGTATAAACCGATCCATGGAAGTTGATTGAAGTTGCTGCCCGCTGTTGATTGCAATGTGAATAGTCTAAATCATAAGCATGTGTTTATAATTTATTCGATAGCAGCTGATTGTTGTTGATGGATCAGTGAGACTGCTGCATAAACAATATGTTGGAGAGACCTTTCGACCTGTAAATATTAGAGTAGACGAGCATGAAGACTATGTTGAAAAGGGGGGAATTCAAAAATTTGCTTCCCACGTTTCGGAAAACGTTCATATACAAAAATTTGAGGAAGGAAAACGATACCGCTTTTTAAAAAAGAAAATTTAAAAAGACCGCCATTATTTTAGTAAACAGTGAAAAAAATCACTCTCAATTTAGATCCTTGTTGGTTAGAAATGCTAAGAGAGAAGTAAGTAATAATATAATAAACATTATCTCTAGCTATGGAAACAAATAAACACATTTAAACTGCCAAAATTAATTTTAAATAGAAATGTTATTCCAGGTTTTCATAACAGATATTTATCTTTTTTTCACAGTAAATAACCAAAAAATTGAAAGAAACTAAAACTATGGCATAAATAGATAACCTTAGACAATATATTAATAAAAACAGCTAATAACAAAAACAACTTCTTAAGTTACTGAATACAAATAACCCCTCAAAAATAAACTCTGTTAGATTTGATGTGTTGATATTATTGAAAATATATTAAGATACCAATTACAAAACTGCACATTCATTTTTTTTTATTATTCAGTTGCTACAAAAATTATTGGACATTAAATTTTGATCTTACATCATATTTTTTTTCTTTTTCTTTGCTAAAAAAACATGATGCCTTAGAAGAACACCTATCAAATTAAAATCTGTAATTATTTTTATCAGGAAGTACAAGGTAAATGAACATAAATGATTTATAGGTAATTAAAATGCAATAGTACCTACCTATTTAAATGTTAGATTTTTTTTTCTTAAACAACCACAGTTTATATATAAAAAATATCCTAATTTATATTCTACTGGGGACTACTAAGCTCATAGAAGTGTAAGATATATGTTTCACTTCCGCTTGTACTAACCATATAACATTCAAAATTAATTGAACCTATAAACTGTATAAATATGCCCTTGTAAAATGTCACTCACATATCAGTTTAGCTTTATAATCCGTATTTATCTTCCTCTTCAGGCGGAATCCTCGTACATCACATGCCATCTAAGTGTCTTTAGGCAGAAAGGATGGGACGTCATCAATTACTTGTTAATTAATTTGTTCATTGTTTGATAATAGTAGGAATGAGAAGTTCGTACATTTCCCAGAAAAAATAACGTAAAGATAAATGCAAATAATTATAAACGTAAGAATTATTTTTTACTTAAATTGTCAATAAAAAATATGACGTACTTTGGAAATTATTGAATCTGTTGAAGAAGAGATTAATATATTCAAGGAGAGTTTTATTTATCTTTAATAACTGAGATACGAATCCCGTACCATTCACAAAAATCTTATTGAACAATTTATATGAAAAGAAATTCATTAATGCATTCCAGAAGATCTCAAAATAATTCATGATTTACTTTAATATAACGTAAATGTAAAATAATTACTCGTTGAGCAAAAATATTAAATTCATATTTCTCTACAAGATTCATATTTTTTGTTTTAAGTATATATTTATTTTTATAATTAAAAAGCATGTTAAGTAGATATCTTTAGTTAATAATTTCTGTTTGTTTAAATTTAAATTCAGTAATAATTTTATAACATTAATATACATATACCAGTCTTTGAAATCATTTATATTGTCTTAGTACATCATTGAAACGTAACTGCATCATATCGTGCTTGTCGTTAATTATGTAATTTGAATATATATTACTAAACGATGCTCTGTCTTATCAGAAAAGTTTAGTTGTCTCAAGCCATAAATGTTTGTTGTTGATGGTTGTTCCACAATTTCAAATTTAAGGTTGAAAGTCGAAGATAGAAAACAACATTAAGAATTTTTTAATGTTTGTAACAGTCACAGAAAAGCATTCTTTTATAATTTTATATGATGTAGTAAAAAGGTCGATAGTCAATTTCGGAAATTGATGAATCAGTTAGCAGGACTGCTTTCAATTTATTACCCAGGAAATCCACAAAAGATGTACGAAATATCGTACTGTTCTTTTGAGTTCATATATGAACTAGTACGATAATGAAGGCATTTCTAGAAAGAATAACGACAATTTCTCTTGTATAATTTAAGATGTCAATGTACAGATGTCATTTCTATTTAAAATTGTACAATACAGAAATGTTACTTAAAAAACAAAACAAAAAAGGACAAATATTGTCCTTTATGGATATTAAAAAAGTTGTGTTGAAAGTAAATGGCCTTTAAAACTAATGTGACATTTTCGGGAGTAATACATACATATGATAAAAACACTACATTAAAAAATGTTTGTGGTAAAAAGTTATTTAAGATTCCAACAAGTACGGCTTTATTTTTGCTCAGATATAGTTAAGATTTTCCTGCATATGATGTAAATTAGATTAATTACAAGTTCACTTGGTCGCTTATTTCAAATTTATTAATTACTCCTTTCAGGAATTCCATATAGAATTATAAAGTTTCCCGACGATGTTCTGATTGCGTCGCTGAAATTTATTGGAGTAATCAATATGAATTCTGTAACTGAAAGGTACAAATCCAATACAAATGTAGATTCGCAAATATCTCAGTGAAGTCAGAGATGATTGCCCCTCCTACCCAGCTGTTCGAATGTTCAAGTAAAGTAGCAAATTGACGGCATTCTATTCATGACACATATCTTGCAGTAGGTTTATTTTCTGGATATTTTTATTTATTCAGATAGACACGAAGGATGTTAAGAAATAACCTCGTTAAGTTAACAATGATATGGTATCATTTGAAACTAATTAAACCTTTAATTTCTTGAAATACACATTTTTGTTATCCCAATAAGTATTGTTAAATTGTCTGTCGGAAGTGTTAATCGTGTGATAGAATGTAATAAAAGCGTAAAAAAAGAAAAAAAAACGACACGTGGTAGGAAAAAAATGCAACTTCCAATATTAAAGAAAATTCAAGCTGTAATCGCAGAAGACGAAAATTGATTAGAATGTCGGCAGATTATCAAGAGGATATGAACACTGGGATATTTGAAGAATGATTTGCATCTATTTAGAAATAGGAAAATTACCATCATCTGCATAGCGAAAAGAAGAAATCATGGAATGGTTGAATGGAAAAAATACTGAATATTTCTTCAAAATAAAAGGAAACATGAAATATATGATGAATGAAATGGTTAAAGTTCAGTGAGGTTTGTACTTAGTGGTTTATTTACATATTGGGTGGTCCTTTTGATTTTATGTCGACGGACTGTTGCAACTCTATGAATGTAGCCTTTTCTCAGGTACCACTTGTCCAATGAGTGAAAGCACTAAATACGTCTTTTAATAAAAAAAAAAGGAGAAAAAAAGTGTACGTAGTACGTAGCGGGCATTCATTGTAACGAGAGCAAAACTGTAGAATACATACTTTAGTATAAATCAAATGCCTGCTGAATACTTGGACATACTAAAGTGAATGTAAATTTGTAAGGATAATCTAGTGTTTACCATAACCGTCATATCTACATGCCATTTGTATTTAACAATTTTTGGAAGCTTCTAAAATGATACGCCTATGGCGTATCATTTTAGATATTTTTAATACGTAACGTATTCTCCGCACGCTTTGCCAGTCGTAAGAATTTACACGTTGAGAGTGATTTACTGCCTACTATTTCTAATCAAAAACTTGTGTTTCACATCTAATCTGTGAAGGACACTAGATCTCTTAATCTTTATACCGGGAGGATAACGGATGGGTGCTTGCTTGGCGGGTAGCGGAAACGTGTTTACTAAATATATCGCAGTTGTTGCCGCTACCCGTCAGGCAAGCTACCTTCCCATCAAATCACTCACATTCGCGATAGAAAATAAGAATATATCTCAGCTAGTGTTATCCACACGCGGCATTTACAAATGCTTTATATAGGATGGATACAAATAATGCCGTGCTGTCCATTTTCATGAATTTTTTAAAATAAAATAATTCCAATGATCTAATAAATGAAGCAATTTGAACATTCATTAGAAATTTTTGCATTAGAAAACCAACATAGCAAATATGAAGATTTAATGGTGTAGATAACAATACACGCATCGAAATGTTTAGCCTTTGTTGCAAATTTAAAGAGATGTAATAATAAATATATGAAATGACATAGAATATATATATATAGGTACAAATAATGGTTGATATCAATATTTCTTCTAATAATACATATTAAGAAAATGTAGCTTTTTCGTATGGAAATTTATAATCCGCCAATCTCAAAACAAAAATAATTTATAAAAGTGATGTAACTCATGTGAGCTAAAACTAATTTAAAATATTAATAAATAAACAAAATTATAGACTCGTTTAAATGAATAAATTGAAAGCAAGTACACATATAACGGCGGAAGGTCATTCAGTCCTACATGGAACAGTTCGGAGATTATGAGATAGGTGGCGCTTCGCCTACTAAAATATTACTCTAGATTTTTTTGGTTCTTTTTGTGAGATAAATCAGAAAGTTTGTTACCTTGTATACTCAATGCTGCGTACATTTGTTAATCTGAATTTTATTTTCCAAGCCAATTCCATAATGGAATATTTTTTCATTACATTTATACAGTGTGAATCTAAATTAATTTAATTTCAGGGCAATTCAAAATATGAGTAGAAAATTTAAAATATCCGAAACCTCTGTAATAGAACAAAATTCTTACCTGTATTGTCCGGTGGTCCCTTATCAGTTTGGTGATGCAATTATATATGAATGTGATACACATTCCTATTAGAATAAGTGAAAAGATAACCATTATGATTATCATGTGGTCCCCCGACCAGGGTACTTCCAAAGAACCCTACAAATAAAAATGCATTTATATAACATTTGCAAAAAACTGCTGTGGCAGTTTTTAAAAGGTATTATTTAGTAATCATTTAGAGTAGCTGCCATGAATTTTTAAAAATTTTTATTTCCACCCCTCTAGAAGTTATGAGCATTTAAATATTTTGAGTGGCAAAAACTACTACTAAACTAAAAAGATATCATAAACATTTTTGGTATTTTGAGTTATTTTTAAATTTTTAAATGAAAAATGAGTTAATTAAGAACCATTTATCTACATACATAAGTCAATGTTTACTGAGATATAGCTTTCTTAATAATATAGGCTATTGATTATATCCAAAAAAAACAGGGTTAAAAGGAACTATGATATTCAAGCAATTTTATTCCTTGAATGGTTCAAAGTTCAATAGAATTCAAAGAATAGTTCAATATTAAATTAGAGGGTGGAAACTGGAGATAGGGGTGAAAATGCACCCCATTCAGTATTTTCATTGTAGCTCGAAAACGAAGCAAAATTTCACTATAGTTCATCGGAAAAATTATTTAGAGAATTGAATTTCCCATAGAAATGGCTTATTTAAAAAATTTAAACTATACGATTTTTTTAATTTTTTTACTTTTTTAACTTTAAGTTGTGAACATCTTTATTTATTATTAACAAATAAAACTTTTGAAATAATTTTTTATTAAGTAAAGAACCAATTTGTTGTAAAAATAATAAGAATTATAATCATTATTATGGTAAAAACGAAAAAAATCTAAAAAAAAAACATAAGTTTGATCGGTTATAACTCAGTCAATATTAATCCAAAAACTTTTGAAAATGCATAATTTTGAAGTGAATCTCATCTAGTTTTTTGTACAGCAATTTTCTTTGCCTACTTCTACTAAAAAAAAAATAGAGTCAAAAAAGTAAAAAAAAAACAAAAAATCTTATTTTTTGCTTTTTCAAAATTGTTGATTAACGATTTTTTACGTAAAATTTTTCTTTTAAATTTTTTAAATACGCCACATCGATGGAAAATTCAATTCTCTACAAAATTTTTCCTATGAACTATATCGAAATTTTGCTTCGTATTCGTGCTATTTTTAAAAAACTGCAAAAGTGTATTTTCAGCCCTATCTTCAACGTCAACCCTCTAATTTAATAGCACCCCGCGGTTTTTTAATTTTTAATGACCCTTCGAACAAGTCATGTGATGAAAACCCTTGAACGTTTTATTTTCTTCCTTTTCTGCAAAAAATGAAAATTAAAACGTATAAGGGTACACGCGACGAAAATTGAAAAACCTTTTATTTTGAAGGAAATTTACTCTTTTGTCTATGAAGCAATGCCTACACCTATCTTTAATAAAAAAAAACCTAGAGGCAAAAGTAAAAAAATCAAAAAATCGAATTTTTTGCTTTTTTGTCAAATTGTTTATTAACCATTTTTTGCATAAAATTTTCCTTTCAAATATTTTAAATAAGCCACTTCGATGGGAAATTCAATTCTCTAAATAATTTTTCCTATGAACTATAGCAAAATTTTGCTTCGTTTTCGAGCTACAATTAAAAAACTGGAAGGGGTGCATTTTCACCCCTATCTCCAATTTCCATCCTCTAATTTAATAGCACTCCGCGGTTTTTTCATCTAAAATGACCATTTGAAAGAATCATGCAATAAAATATGTAGAAATTCCTTTTAAAATCTTATAATAAATGACTTACCATACTTGTATATTATAGTGCATTGTTTTATACCTATAGTTTTAAAATGATTCAAACTAGAAACTTCTTAAATGATAGATAACGCGTTTATTTATTATAGTATTTCTAGAATATAAACAAATGACTTACAGGGTATTATTTTCTAATGTCCCCATTCCCTTGACCTTTTATAAATACACTAGCGGTTATTTAATTTAGATATCAGCTATGGATTTCGAGTAAAAAATATACATTTTTGGCTTAAGTGTGTACATAGTGTATTCAATATTTTCGGACTAATATTTGGAGGACCATTTCAGGGATATAAAATAATTCATAATACACTAAAAAAGGATTTTAGAAACTAGAAACTATTATAGAACTGCTTGTTCAAATAAAAAACGAAAATCTTGAACAACCTATATTTTAATACATTATATGCCGGAAATATAGGTAATGTGTAATTTCGTTCATAGGAAATATTAAAATCATACAAGAGATAAACATATTTAGAGACCAATTTTGCATTAAAAATCAAAAAAATGTATATATACAAGGTGTCCCATTTTAATGTACCAGGTCAAATAATTTTTTTAATTCCACTTTTATAAAAAAATATTTCGAACAAAAGTCATCAGGTTTCGAGGGGGTCAAATTATGATGACCCTGAAGTCAATTATCAAGGTCATTTTAAGTTTAACTATGATTTTTTAAATGGAAACTCATATTTTTTATTGCAGATTCGTATTCTGCGGGAAAAAAATGCGTAACTTCTGTATGAAATATTTTTCTGAAAATGCTTCGTTCTCTCGCCAGAGTGTGTTATACTTTTACTGTTCCATTTTAATTCTCAGGCTAATACTTGTATCTCAAGAAATAAGCAGGATGGTGAAAAGTATTTCCTATAAAGTATTACCGTAACCTTGAAATTAACCTTAAAGTCAATTATCAAGGTAATTTTAAGATCAACCTTGATTTTTTAAATAGAAACTCATATTTTTATTACAGTTTCGTATTCTACGGGAAAAAATACGTAACTTTTGTATGAAACATTTTTTTTTGAAAAGATTAAAGATCAAGAGTAAAGCACTTTGTTACTGTATCAATATAAATTTAAATGGTATTTGTCTCTACAATAACAAATTAATAAAGGCTGCTTACAGTAATAATAATGTGAAAAATTCCAAAAATTATTTTAAAATATTGTTGGAGTGATTTTTTTCTCGAGGGTTGAGAAACTCGTTAAGGGAAACTCATGGTTCCATTCAACGGGGAGCAAAACATATAAAAATCGTTTTCTATCAATCCAGTTCTTTTGTGAATAACCAATTTACATAAATTCATATATTAGGGATTGAATGAACGAATGACATAAAATGTGGAATAAAATGGTTTTCGTAGACATATTGAATTTTTATACCTATCAGTTTCGGTTGTATTCCCTATTCATTATTCACTTACTTTTTTTATATCTTTATCAATCATTTCCAATATCTCACCTTTTTTACAATTAGTAAAAAATGTTACCTATTCTTCTGTACAGTATGGTGCAAATGAAACGAATAAATTAATTATTTCGGAAATCGGTGACATCGGACAAAAATCCTGAGCAGGTCAATTTATATTTTTAAAAGTGCGAGATATTTGTTTTATCTATGACGTTAACTGTGTTACATTAATGACGTCATCGATAATATTTTTAAATACAAATGTGAATAATAAGATTTTGTATAGTTCCAAAAAAAAATTTTAAATTACTATTAACAAATTACTTCAGTAATTTAAATTGTCGTTCCTATGTCGTTCCTACACACGGTCGATAGCCGCACGGTTTAAGGCGTCAGTACTTAAATCGATGTGTCGATCTGCCTGGGTTCCGAATCCCGCGGCCGGTAGACCGTAGATTAGCTATGCTTGTACGAAGGATTGGCACCCTCTGTACAGGTATGGTAGGGTGGAAGAATGTTGGCTTGGGTCAATGTGAGAGATTGACACCGGTTGGCATTTGACCACCCCCTAATTAATGAGGTTTTCCAGGTTTCCCTCATTCCTGCACTGAATGGTGGTTAGGGCCTACGAACATAAGTCGTTCCTGGGCGGAAATGCGGCCTGCGTAATAATAATATGCCGTCTCCTCTCCCGCACAAGTCCCCGACTTCTGGGCTAATTCTCGTAGATAGAATGAGGAGTAGATATATATTATCATTATTATGTGGCTTTTTAATCTATATACCTAATAAATTTTTACCTACCTACCTTTGTTTAAAAAAAATTGTTTAAACAATTTTTGACCATTATTAACGTCTGGCAACATGCGGATATGTTTCAGGGGTCATTTTTTTTAGTAAGATTATGAAAAAAAATCTAATGAGAATCATGTTCCTAGCGGGAGCGACGATACAGCCTGGACTATAGTATTTTGGTTATAGTTTTCACTCAAATAGTGGATTTTCTGAGAAATGTCGAGGTCATGGGTAAATTTTACTGCCATTGCATCGTGTTCCGCGCCTCAAAATACTAAGAAAATGATATATTTGGACAAAATTTAGGAAAAAATCAGTTTTGACCCACATTTGGACAAGTTTTCACCCAAATAAAGAGGTCATCGGTTAATTTTACTAATGGCATCGTATTCAGTGCCTCAAAATACTAAGAAAAATATTTATATCTCCGGTTATTACGAGATTATCCATATTTTTTTTTCATAAATCATTCTATACGGCTAAGAGCATATGTGTAGAAATCCTCAAGGCACTTTCATTCCGAAATATCCTCAAAATAAGGTTAGAAAAACTAAAACATTTACTCATACAGGGTCGGAAAGTCCCCATGGTTCATCGGCCATTACGCGAGAGCGATAAAGAAAGTCATAGAAATCCGTGCGATAGAGAAAGATGGCTATAATGAAAGCGTCTAATAGTCACCGCCCATTTCGCCCTTCCACAAATAAGATCCACTTCTTATTCGACCCTACAAATTACCCTGTATATATCCCCTATTTTGGGAGTGTTTTGTGGTGGAAAGGATTCTAGTAATTTCCCACGAATGCTCTTAGCCGTATAGAATGATTTACAAAAAAAAAAACAGGTGGATAATCTCATAACAACCTGAAATATAAATATTTTAGTTTTTTTACTCCTATTTGGAGGATGTTTCGGGGTGGAAATGGTCCGAGGATTTTTCAACACATACTCTTAGCCGTACAGAATTCATGAAAAAAAAACAGGTGCATAATAAATCTCATAATAACTTGAGATATAAATGTTTTAGTTTTTCTACCCCTATTTTAGGGATATTTCGGAAAGAAAGTGCCTTAAGGGTTTCTACAAATATTATTTTTAGCCGTATAGAATGCTTTATGAAAAAAAAATCGTGTGGATACATCTCGTAATAACCTGATATAAATATTTTAATTTTTCAATCATTATTTTGGGAGTGTCTCGGGGGTGGAGTTGTACTGATTTCCATTCCAGATACATATTATGAATACTCAAATTGATCCAAACCCGATAAAAAATACAAGAATGGATAATCAGTATTTTCACGTTCATCGAAATATTCTATTTTTTAGGACTTAGCGTCCTCGAAAACTGTTCATTTCCGGACTTTGGGCGTATGAACACTTTTGATCAGGGGGATGTCAAGTACAATATATCAAAAATTCAAATGAATCGACCGGAAACTCAAACCCATAAGGTTTGTGTGGGGTCCTTTGCCGTGAAGTCATGAATTTTGACTACAGGATCGTCTTCAGCGCATTGAATTCCTTCGGAAATCTTATATGACGCTCTTGGATTTGGATTTTTTCTTTTGTGTGTGGTTGTGTAATAGGACCATACTTAAGAGGAACGTTAACAGGTCCTCGATATCATTTCCGCAATCTGCAAGACGATTTGCTCTCTGAATTAAATCGGCTGTTTCCAAACAAATGATTTGTGGTTCTTAAAAATATATATTTTGTTGCAATTTTAGAATTCTTTCTTTGCCATTATACCGAAACTTATTGATATGGTTGAATAGAGATTTAGAAGACATTTCAAAGATTTGCATTTAAAGAAAACATCGATGACGTCATCACTGTCACATTGATGACGTTATATGTAAAATAAATATCCCGCAGAACGTACATTTAAAAATAAAAATTGACCTGTTTCAGGATGTTTGTCCAAAGTCAGCGATTTACGATTACGATTTTAATTCATTCATTTCTTTCATTTGCAACATACTGTATATAATTGTTCTCGCACATAAATATAATTGTCCAATTTCTATGGAGGTATGTTAATTGTTATCATATTTTTTTGTACAATCCGTATTATTATTATTATTATTTATTTCAAATAATATGATTAAAATTGGTAGAGCTGATGTATTTTAAATAATTTCATTTAGCACAGAATAACCATTTTTAGTGATTCTTTCCATCAATAATAAATGAATATTTATTTATATAAATGTATTACGTGTATTAATGAATGTCCATTTATCAAAATTATTTTTGGTATCCAGTAGTAATATGTTTTTATGCAAGTATTCTGTTTGCAATTTAAAATAATCATTGGTATTTCGAGGCAAACAAAATAAAATATATTATGTATTTGTCCCGTTATATTTAAAATATTAATATACAGGTAGTTTGCACATTATTATTAAATACGCCATTAATTTGTTTGGGTAACAATAAATCACATTGTACAAACTGCGTATGATTAAGATGTATTTAATTGTGATTAAATGATGAATGGTTTCATGAAATTAAAAGTGTGGTAGCTTGGATGTATGCCAATATTTTCTTTATGATATGATCTGGAGCATATACTATACTTAATTCTTATAACCCAATATTTTTACGGGTATGGTCCCAGGGTAACCAAAAAACCAAACACGCTGTTACAAAAAAATAAGATAAAGTTTAATATTGCAGTGCATCTTGCACTCCAGTTATTTTGCTTACTTTTTCCACCAAATTGTCCCTGGATTGGGGCATTAAAACACAAATTAAATTAAATCCTCCTTTACAAATTGTGCATGTTATACAGGTTGGCTAAATGAAAACGAAACAGAGCTATTTTCAAGAACTGCGTCAAGATTGTAGAAAAACGCTCAGACCCGTCGATTTTAGATTAAAGGGGGACATTATTTGCTGGTATTTTTGGTAAGCATCACCCCAAAATATTTAAATGGCATTGGGGGTTGAGTAATATTTCTTTTGAAAGCTCTTACAATTCTCTTTACAACAGACTTTAAATTTTATAATTCCGCCCAATACTTATTAAGAATTTTGATTTTAAAGTTGAAACTTATGTACAAACAATTAGTAACGGTAAAAATGTCAGTCATTCGAGTTAAGTACGCCAATGGTATAAATTTAGTATTTCTTGCGTTACATTGGTTTTTGGCGATTTGTTATCACTTTCGTAAAAAAAAACACAATTGTAAAAAACAGAAATGAATGCTATACACACACAATGAACGTAAAATTAGTGGATTCCAAATTATTTTCTAGTATTATTTGGAAGCGTTGGTTGGTAGTTTATTTAATTGTGTTTTTGAAAATTAAACACTATGGTTTATTCCATTGCGGAAAGGGTAGATATCATTTCGCTTTACTTTATGAACAATAAATGTGCGAATAGAACAGCTCAGCTATTTAATGAACAACATCAAGATCGACATGTCAGGAGGAAGTATGTTCTAGAGTTAGTAAAAAAATTTCAAGAGACAGGGAACGTAGCCAATAAAAAACGAGAAATTGAAAAACCTATAGTTAATAAAGCTAGTGAAGTTGCAGTTTTGGGACAAGTTCATCTTGATCCTACATTAAGTACGAGGCAGCTGGCATCTGCGTCTGGGATCAATCGAACTAGCATACAAACCATTTTGAAGAAGAATAAATTCCATCCATACAAAATACATTTAGTCCAGGAACTTCATGAGGATGATTATGACCGCCGTTTGCAATTTTGCGAAATAATGAGTGAGCGAGCAGGGAACGATCCACAGTTCCTTTTTAACATCTGTTTTTCTGATGAATGCAGTTTTTTCTTGAACGGGACGGTAAATCGTCACAATTGCCGCTATTGGTCCGATTCAAACCCAAGAGTTTTTCACGAGGTGCATACACAGCAACCGGAAAAATTAAATGTATGGGCTGGAATTTTCGGTGACCGGCTGGTGGGTCCTTTTTTTCTACCTGGTAATTTGACTGGCCAAATGTATTTGCAATTACTGGAAGACGCTATTGACCCTGCCTTGACTGATATTATTGAAAATGTTCCAGAGTATGATGAAGATCATTTGATTTTTCAACAGGACGGTGCTCCTCCGCATTATGCGTTAATTGTCCGTCAGTATTTGGACCAACGTTTTCTACGGAATTGGATTGGGAGAAGAGGCAGCATTGAGTGGCCTCCACGATCACCGGATTTATCGCCCCTTGATTTCTTTTTGTGGGGATACCTAAAAAGTAAAATCTATAAAACACAGCCAGCGTCGCTGGAAGATTTGCGTCAAAGAATCGTCGACGAATGCCGTCGAATCACTCCGGAAATGCTTCGGAATGTGCGCGAACGTTTCGAACAAAATCTTTATTCTTGTATGGAAGCGGGCGGTCATCAGTTTGAACATTTAATCAACTAAGTAGTAAGTAAGCAACTAAACATAATTTAAATTTTAAAATGTAAATTTTTTTCAAAGTATTGGGCGGAATTATAAAATTTAAAGTCTGTTGTAAAGAGAATTGTAAGAGCTTTCAAAAGAAATATTACTCAACCCCCAATGCCATTTAAATATTTTGGGGTGATGCTTACCCTTGCTTGGGGGTGAAAGTGGCGGAGTCAAAAATACCAGCAAAGAATGTCCCCCTTTAATCTAAAATCGACGGGTCTGAGCGTTTTTCTACAATCTTGACGCAGTTCCTGAAAATGGCTCTGTTTCGTTTTCATTTGGCCACCCTGTGTATACAAGATGTCTGCGAAAAGTTGGGAAATCCCGAAGCTGGGCATACTGGTGGCCAAAATAAGTAGACTGAGCCAAATATGCCTTAGTTTTTTAAAAAATTACTTAAAGGGAAAGTAAAAAGTGGTCAAATTATTTGTATACCTATAAAAACTGTAAATAATTCGGTTTATACATTAGTTGTCAAGTCGCATTAGTTTACTTTAAGGATTAAAAGTTAAACTGAAATTTTTATTGCATGTCGATAACCAAGGGAGACATCGAAAACGAATAAGAGTAACTTTTTTATGAAACGAAGAAGATTCTTTCATATTTTCAATACATAATGATGGTAATTCTAAAGGCAAGAAAAATTCCCCTATTTATTCAAGGAATAGGGCATTACTGACGTCCTATACAAGCAACGCCGAAATTAGTTAAAAAATTCTTATTTATCATGTCATAAGACATAATAGTGGCAATTATTTTGTCCATAATCTGACAGTTCTCAAAATTATTGAGAAATTTCAAAATAAAATTCAAATATTGAACGCCTTGTATCTATGAAAAGCAACATTTGCATAAGGCAAATTTGGTTCAATCGACTTTTACTACCAGTATCTCCAGTTTCGAGATTTACCAACCTGTACATACAGGGTGGTCCAGATTTTAATACACAAACTTCGGGAAAGTACTAAACAACATAAATTAACATCACTTTGCTCTATGAACATAGGCTCAGAAAGCCACCGTTTATGAGATACAAGGCGTTGAAATTAACAAAAATAAAACAATTCTTTTAAATATGGAAAACCACTTCATCAAATTTATCCAAATTTGGTACACATTTTTCACTATCATACCAAACATGTCGAGCTCAACTTTCAAGTAACAAGAACAACAAGTAAAGTTAAATGAAAAACAAATAAATTAAATCAATTGCTCGAAGTGTGCACCACCAACCTCAATGCATCTTTGGCATCTTTTCGCTATAGAATTCACAGCAGCTCTAATTAAAATTGAATTTCGCTTCAAATTAGTGCAGGTCTCATTTAGCCTTTGCACTAGCTGGTCTCTATTTGCTATAGGAGCAGCATAAACGTCACTTTTTAAGTTACTCCAAATAAAATAATTTAAAATATTTAGATCAGGTGATCTAGATGATCAAGGTATGGGGCCATTCCGTCCAATCCTTCTATTTTTGTAGGTAGTCGTTTGTTAGCCATTCACGAACTATACCTGGACAGAATGTGCTGGCGCCCCGTCCATTTTAAACAAGGTCGCGATACGTTGGTTCAAAGGTATATCCTTCATTAACTGAAAGAGGCTATTGTCCAAAAAAAATTAAAAACGGATCGGAATTTAGTCTAGGTGGCAAGATGTTTACTTTGATAATATGTCTCTTAACTCGCAAGCCATTCACTTTTCGACAAAATTAAAAGAATGTCTTTTCATCCAGAATGTTTCAGATCGTTATAAAATGTATTCATATTACAAATTAATTATTTTTTCAATTTTTTTGCTTTAAATTAGAAAACGATATCCTTGTTTCTCCGCAACCGGTTTTTGAATTAGGACTGTGTGCATAGGAAAAATATTTGAAAAGAAATGTGTACCAAATTTGGATAAATTTGATGAAGCGGTTTTCCAGGTATTTAAAAAAATTGTTTTATTTTTGTTAATTTCAACGCCCTGTATCTCATAAACGGGGGCTTTCTGCGCCTATGTTCATAGAGCAAAGTGATGTTAATTTTTGTTGTTTAGTACTTTCCCGAAGTATGTCTACTAAATCTGGACCTCCCTGTATATTTTCAATTTGGTGCTTGGTTTCTTTTGTGATGCAAGCTTCTTTCGACTTGTAAGTACACAAGGAGTGTTAAGAAAAATTCAAAATAGGTTGCAAATCTTCACATGGTTTAAATAAACTAGTGGAAAAAATTAAGGGATAAAAAAAAAAATTTTAATTTTCGGCGATTTTTCAAATGGCTGTATCTTTGATAAAAATGATCGTATTGGAGTAAAAAAAAGCAATTTGAAGCTTGAAGTTTCTAATTTTTGGATCTTGCGAAAAAAATTTTTTCAAGTAACACGTATCGCGCAATCTTAATGAATATCATGAAAAAAAATTTTTCGAAATTTTTTCGATCTTATTTTTTGTGTATGGACTTAAAAAAAATTGTTCCAACTTAACCACCTTATGGATTAGATAGGTTGTTCATTTAGCTTCAATTTCTTTTTTTTTTTGGTCTCGACCATTTCTCGCTGAGCTATCGGACATGAATGAAAATAGATCATTTTCTCTTTGTTCATCGATATCTCAGAAACCAATGGTTGCACAGAAAATCGACGGTGGGTTTCAGAAACTTGAATGAATTCTCTACAAGGTCCTGGCACGGTTTTTAAGAAAAAATTTTTTTTATCCTTATCATGACAGAAAAATCGTAAAAAATGGGACTTTTAGGGGTTTTCTAGAAAATCACGTGCCACATTGAGAATATTGGGAAAATGACTAATGTTAAGTGTGTCTTTTACAGATCATTGTACCCCTAAAAGCCCTACAGAGTTTCAATTCGATCCATCAAGCCGTTTTTTTGTTTCATTCGATTGAATTTTTTTAAAATCATGTTTTTTTGCCTTTAAATGCTCATAATCTGTAAAAAAAATGAAAATGACATTTTTTCCTGATTTTTTTTACATTCTTATTGCAGAAAGCGTTTGAAATTATGAAAAAAAAAAATAATAAATTTTTTCGAAATAAAATTTTTTTGAACCGATTTTCAGAAATTTCGCAAAACCGCCGGCATTAGCATTACCCAAAGCGTACCACGTGGAGGTTGCACGGTCGGATTTACGCTTTTTTACACACGTGCAAAAAGCGTTTGAAGTTATGACAAAAAAAAATTTTTTTTGAAAATTCTTTTGAAAATTTTTTTCGTTGGATTCACTCCAGAAAATTTATCTCAGTAATCCCCAAGCATTTTCGACACGATTCCCCTACTTCATTTCGTGATTATGCTGACCGAATTTTAATTAAATTTAAAAAAGTTGATATCCCTAACCGAATATTGACCTCGATGTACACCCTTTTCAGAGATTATTGCTGCGATACTTCTGAATTCATAAAACGCTTTTTCCGAATTTACAGAACACTAAAACAAACGGTTTTTTCAAACCACCTTTTTTTTAGAGTAGAAAAAAAAATTTGAAAAAAAATTTCTTTTTATCATAACTTTAAACGCTTTTCGCACGTGTGTAAAGGAAGCGTAAATCCGATCGTGCAACCTCCACGTGGCACGCTTTGGGTAACGCTAATGCCGGCGGTTTTGCGAAATTTCTGAAAATCGGTTCCAAAAATTTTTTTTCATGATATTCATTATGATTGCGCGATACGTGTTACTTGAAAAATTAGAGAAAGATACAGCCATTTGAAAAGTCGCCGAAAATTTAGATTTTTTTTTTGATCCCTTAATTTTTTACACTATTATTCACTGTTTATGTAAATATTCAGACGGTATTTATTATTAAATTTATTGTTTTCCGGTGATAAAAATATGTAACCATTTAATCAAAAGTACAAAATTATAAAAGGACTAGGGATGTTGTGCCTTTATCATGCGATAAATATTGTGTATTTGTTTAGAATCTACCTAAAATATATATCTATGTACATATACAACTCTTTTGTTGACTATGAAAAATTTTATAAAGTTTTAAACTAATGCCTTATGAGCAAAATATTTCAAATCACATGTAACTTAAAATGTCTTTGAAGTGGTTTAGAACTATTCACAACTAAAGCGACAATATGTACGTCAGCGCAGTATCCAGAATCAATCTCCTCGATCAAATCCTCTGTTATCTACGCCATGTAGGATTTACTGTCGAATCTTACATGGGTAAAGACTATGACGAAGCTAATTCTGTTTTTCCGTCCTTTCCAGAAATGTCCCCATTAATTCACTGATTCTTTTATTTTGCCCCCCTCTTCGTTCATATCTGCCATCTACTTTTCTCGATAGCATATATCACATTCATCATCATTTTCTAACTAAGAATTATTATCTTAGTTGCCCCTATTCTTTTATATCTCTGAGAGTTTTTGCATCATTTTTGCTCATTACTCCCGATTCTCCGTTACTTTTACATTGATACATTGAATGTGAAATCTAGGTACCATTACCTGTTTTGAAAATATTTCTAATATTAGTCTTACAAAGAGGAAAATTCATCTTGACATTGAAATACGTCATTAAATATATTTTTTGGTTTTGCATATTTTCATTATTTGATCCAAATCCTTGCTTCCCAATGTCGGCGTAGTATATGGATTTAATAAATGAAATATAATGTATTTTAAGAAAACAATTACAAACATATAAATAAAAAATGGATAACAAAGTGAAGCCAGTTTAGATGTTAAATCACATAATATGCGTTTTAGATTAAGTAAATGAACAAAAACTTATAGCACTGGTATCATTTTGTACAGGAAATTTAATGTTTTCATTAATAATTCGGTTGAGGCTACCAATATGTTAAAAATATTGTTACATCAATCATATCGACATAAACCAATTTTTAAATACTGAAAACAGAAGAGTTACATGTAAAACTATGGGAAACAGTAAATTGAGAATATAAAGCAAATACTAACCTGGCACCCATCCTCGTCGAATCTTGATCTGCAGTTGAATTTATCATTACACTCTAAACTTTTATGAATACACGTCGCATCCTCACAATAGAACTGGTCATCGCTGTTGCATTTATCCTCTTTTCCTAGGAAAAAAGAAGCATATATCAAAAGGCATTCGTATTAAATATCGTTAATTAAATTATTGTTTGGAATAGTAATTTTGTTTCCTTCACGGTGGCAATCAAATTTGGTTAAAATTAAGACAACCAGATCAAGCTTACATTAAAACACAACCTACTGTTTCACCGGTTATGATTGGTGTGATTTTTCACGAGATACTATTCAACCAATCAGCAATCGCATTATCTCGAGCGTAGGCGTAACGGTTTGTCATTGTTCATTGTAAACGAATCATTAATATTGTTGATGCCAAGATTTAGGGATTTTTCATTATCAGTACCAGTCCTGCCACGGTGGTTGTCTAAGTTCGGCAGTCACGTGACTGCCGTAAACATCTATGAAGGCTCTCTACATGCATTTCAGGGGCACTATGTATACAGGGTGTCTAGGAAATGGTGGACAATCTCTTAGGGTAGGCCCTTCAAAAGTAACATAACAAGTGTATAGAAATTGTTTTTATTCGGGTTCACCCTGTCTTCTATCTCTTGAAATTGAAAGTTGAATATCGATTTTTAGTTGTAACTTTTTTGTTTAATATTAAATTTGGATAATTTTTGGGTTATAGATATATTATTTGAAGTTATTTCTATTGAGGTATTCCTTTTACTGATAATTACTTTGGAGATTCGGAGGGCCAAGCGCTCCCAGCAGTCCTGGGCCAAAAATAAAATGATGTGCTTACTTTTTACTTTTTGTCCTTATTTTGACACCTCGTACTTTTTTAACAGAGAAAAGTAACACCTTTTTGTTATGGAAACAACAAACCGTTTTTGAGATAACGATATATTTTAATAGTAATAAAAAACTTTTAAACAACAACTGGTTCTTTATTTAATAAAATATTTTTTTGTTAATGCAAACAGTTTTGACAAGCTTACTGATATTTTCAGGTTATTATTATTACTGAAATGTGAATCTGAAATTTATCAAAATACATTTAAAAATATGAATTTGATAAATTTGATTATTTAAAAAAATAATAATGCTTAAGTATGTGTATATATGTCCGTATTTTTTATTTATACATATTTCTATACACCTAATTAGTTAAATTTAGTGTATGAGTAATTTTGTTCTTTATAAAATAAAAAGTATAATTTTGATGTATTTTCTTTTAAACTCTCTTTTAAACGACTGCCTTTTTTTAGTGAGCAACTTTTGGATTCCCCTAAGGTGGTCGGTATTAGAAGTTTCTACCTGTTTATATCTAAATATTTGTATTTTACATTTGAGTGAGTGCAATATCGTTTTCACAATTTATGTATCATCAGTGGTTACAAAAATGCATTTCTCTAGAGGAATCAGTCATCCTATACCTAAAAACCACCTTGTACTTCCAATTATTTAATTAATCGAAAACATAGTTTTCTTGCCTTACTTTACTCATGCTGGATTTTCCATACCTGAAATTATATCCCTATAAGCCGTGTAGTTCGCTTTGAACATCGTTTTCTCATTTTTTGACACGGAATAAAACCGAAGGAACATTTTATTCGATTTAGATAACACTGTGTCCGCTATTGATCCACAGAACATTTTAATCTGTTGTGTGTCTGTACTGTTCGAGAACACTTGCACAAAGTTGCTGTCGCAGTCGTTGGGCCTCTCGAGGGTGAACTTGTCGAATTGCAGGTATATCTGGAAATAAAAGAGGTACTTTACATTCTTTGTTTTCAAAATAAAATATAAGGTGTTTCTTAATTTGTACAATTTTGTTAACAACTCCTTATATACTTTTTTATTTGACTGCAAGATTTTGGACGTAATATATTATGCATTTGGATGAGTGACCACCAGAGGAGACTCTCTATGCGAGAGTTGTACATGAAGACGTAGCATCCCTCGGAAAGAAATGTCAAATCATGGGTCTAAGCAATGTTAGGCAAATAAAATATTCCTATTCTAAGACAAAGTTGGCATAATATTCCTCAAAGCTATACAGAGTGTTTCAGAAAGACCTCCCGTAAATTCAGTGAGTGATAGTACGACAAGAAATAAGAATTTTTCGTCTTATGAACTATATGTTTATCTCCTCTTGTTTTCGAGATACAGAGCGACAAAATTAAATTTTTTAAATAGAATTTTTACGAAAATTTCCAAACGATGAGAAATATTTTTATGAAATTCATTCCGGGGTTTTTAAGGACGCCAAATACGCTGGTCTAATTAATTTTTGATATTTCGTAGAGGGCGCTAATTACGCTACATTCCTTTTACATTTTAAGTTCTAATTTTTTTGAGGTTAGGTTTTTTATCATTCGGGCTCCAATTTCTAATGTAAAATTTTATTTTCTAAAAATAATGTACTCTTGTTAGAACTTCCTAATGCGGACGGTTTTCGAGAAAAAAAGGCTTTTAATTGAACTCTTATAATATTACGGTGAAGAAAATAAGTGACTTTTCTCAAAGTAGGCTTATGTCAAAACTTATTGATGTATGTCTCATAAACAACGCATACATTCTCAGTAATATTTTAAACTCTAATTAACTTTATATCAAATTTTTAGTGATTGTTAGTGACTAGTTAGTAATGACTAATTACAGTCACAAAAACCTAATCTCAAAAAAATTAGATCCTAAAATGTAATAGGAATGTAGCGTAACTAGCGTAACTACTAAGAGGAGATATACATATAGTTCATAAGACAAAAAATTCTTATTTTTTGTCATACTATCACCCCCTGAATTTACGGGAGGTCTATCTGAGACACCCTATAAAAAGAGCTCCTCGTTATATTATTTTGGGTATCATGCACTATAGATTTTGGAAAAATTATCCGTAAATATTTGCTACATTTTTATTTGACGAGTGACCGGCTTTATACAGGGTATCCCAAAATTAGGGAGCGATATTTCTACAGGGTATTCTATGTCGAAAAAGATTACTTTTTTTATATAAACGTGGGTCCAAAGATTCCCTCCTAAGAAAGTTATAGCCACTTAAAGGGGCCATTCTGATGATGTTTTTTCTAAATAACTCCGAAACAAGTTGTGATAAAGTTCCACATACTTTCCAACAGTGAGAACGGGGGCGGGGGGAGAAGGCAAGGAATTTACCATGACTTTTTATGCTTTGACTTTTTTGACTTTTGACTGAAAAGTATGAAATTTCACTGTTTTTTAGCAAAAAAAATCATGTTGATATAATGTCCCATTTTTGTGTAAAATCCGTTTAAAAATAATTTTACATGTGTTAATCACCGGGAATCGAAATTGTAAATATTTTCTATCGTAGCTGGTTGTAAAGAACAAAAATGCGTTTGACGTCATTTGCATTGACAGTTACTTATTTTTTGCGATCATATAATAACTCATTTTTGAGCGGCTAATAAAGTCTGGAGCTTTTGAGCTTATGAGCTTCGCGCTTAATGAATGATAATAATAATCATTAGCAATTTTGGGCATCTTTAGGCGGACCCGGACTTATATAAATTAAAAACATACTGTATATTAAAAAAAACGCTTGTTTTTACTATAAAAGTATACATACCCCCCAGTTTTCCTCAACGGTAATATTCCATAGACAGTCGATGGGCAGGTCATGTTTGATATTGAAATCTATAATATATGAAGGAATATCGCCTCTTTCTAGGAAACCCTCATATGGCTGGGTCAGGTTGATATAGCAGGGAATTATTTCAGGTGTTTTTACTGCAAAAGATAACAATAGTAAATCATGAGGTCACACAAATAGAGCGCTACAATTATTATTATTAATTCGCGATGCAATTTTTCGATTGTATTTTTAAAGCATACTAAAAATTAATTGTAACGTCGACAGTAGAACAACTATTTTGGAGACTACTACAAAATCGAACGTGTAGTGCAAATCGGAGTATACTTATAAGATGGCATGCTTAAGTAGAAAATATAGTGTTTAATGTTTAATGATAATAATAGTAATGTATTCTCAACTACAATCAGAATAAAACTGGTGCTTTATGAGTATTGGAGATTTCAGTTATTGTGATTTTATTAGATTTATTAAAAGCGATTGCAGTCGATTTATTCTGGAAGTCCTTTATTTTAAATTCTTAAAAGTATTCGCTTTTTAATAAAACAAGTGTTATGATTTACATATATGATATTTTGAACATATTGAATTGCATAACTATTTTTTAATAGTTGTTTTAAATTAGGTAACATTGTGTTATATAAAGGAAATCTTAAAATTACAGTCTTTCACAAGTGTGCCGAGTATATTTATAATAGAGTCGATTTGATAATGTATTTATATCTTTATGCCACCTATACATATTACACAATTTTGATAAAATAAATGTGGATTCTCTTCTCAATAATCGTAGGTAAAATATGTAGTTTTAACAATTTTTTTCATTCTTACTGAAAAACGAACACGACATTCAATTAAAGAAATGGTATTAAATCGTTCAATTGATTCAAACACGATTTAACAACAAACTAGATCTTACTACTCAAAAAAATATAAGTATATATAAATAAGTGACCCCTTGCGCAAAAATTATCAGTTGAGTTTAAAAATTTAGTTGTGGCTAGTCACAAAAATCTCTTACTGAAAAAGTAGAATTAAAAATGTAGAGAGTAGTAAATTACAAACAAAACTGTTACATTTGACTTTAAGTTAAGTATGATAACGAATGTTTTCATTACTATACACTGAAATAAATGCGCTTTACTCTTTATTACAATTCTAAATGCTATTATAATAATACTGTATACTGTATGTGAGATAAACAGGTGTATATAAAACGCGTAAACACAGTTGTACAGTGACTGTACACGATATTTATTGAATTATTGTATAAGTAGTACGTAGTACGTTGTTTATACTCTCTACGAAATGATTGCTATAACTATTATTAAAGTGTTCCATACTCGTTGTCAGAACATCTAGTAGTAATTAAAATTTATATAATAATAAATGTATTAAACTGTTGTTTACTTTGCATGAGTTAAAAACATGACATTAAATTTTCAGAAAATTTATTGTAGAGCTGTAATTACAAGCTGAGATTCTAATGTAAACATACAACAAACATTTAAGTATTAAAATTGATGACAATAGGGCAAAATGTGTCTATAATGTATATCCTCATCCAACTAGACTACTGCCATAAGCGTAATAGTCGATCGATGCACAGCGGACTGCTGGAAATTTTACGGTAGTAACCGATTATGTATCGAGAGGTGACGATCATTATAGGACGTGTTTTACACGTTAAAAATGAAAACATAACACAGCCCCACAAAAAAAAAAGTGTTCGGACTTGTGGGTGGGACATATGTATTCCCATGTATTTTTCGACGCTGAATCCGATCCCGAGCTCAGAAATGGCCCTCCACGTCTGGAATTGGCCCCAGGGGCCAAAAATTGCCTCTATAGGGCCTGAAAGATGGATTCCGGGATGAGGCGAGGTCGAAGGTGCATTCTAAAGCCAAAGCCGGATTTGTGGTCGAAAAGTTTATGGCCAACTGAAATTCCCCGTTTGGGACCGGGAAAATGACCCCTTAGGGGCCGGAAAATCGTGTTTCGGACGTCGCAATCGCAACAGTGGTATTTTTATGTACTTTTAAATTCTGGAACTAAGACTGTGCTCGAAAAGTTTATGGCCAACTGGAATCTCCCGTTTGAGACCGGGAAAATGACCCCTTANAAACAATGTTACTTATGTTTATTCTGAAGTGAATTTTATTTTAGGCTTAACCACTGTGTACCTACGCACACACTTAAAAAATTAGTTGATTTTTGAAATCCATAATGAAACTGTGTAATTTTTTTATTTTCGCTTGAGAAATTTATACCTATAGTTTATCCAAAGTCAACTGAAACTGCATAAACAACGATACGATCCATCAGATGAAAAACTCTGGCAGCACAGTCGATTATAAATTATACTTGCATTGTGCAACTAATTTGTATCTTTTAATGTTAACAATTTTTATTGGCCATAATAAACGCTTAAACGAAAGTCTTTTAGTTTTGCAAGGATTGCTACTCATTTTGACTACCATCAAATTACAAACCACCACCAAATATAAAATAAAACACAGTTCTAACACTTACAAATCAAAAATATAAAAGCTTAAGGACCTAAGATAAAACTACTGAGCCAAGAGAAACGCATAATCATTTAATAAATCTAAAAATTTACTTAGAATTTATATAATTTACAGGCCTAAAACTATAAGAATTGATTCTGTTTATTCTGTAGGTATTCGCAAAACGCAATGCATGTAGGCACAATGGATCCTGTCATGTCTTATTTATTAGTTTATACCTTATTTTTTGAGAAAACGCAAAACCGCCGGACGCCGGACGTGTATGTCAGATGTTGACCATAAAAATAAGGGATTTCTATTCATTCACGAAACAATTTGAGTGATGTTCAGGTCAATGCCAATAAAATAACTTTCTTACTATTTACGTTTATCTCCAAATCTGTTCTCTTACGAGATAAGGAGATATTTTATATTTTATTTATGATTGTACTGGTTGTAGTATAAATAAAATTAGAATTAAAGCAAAACATAAAATTTTGTTTGTAGGTTGAAGTTTGAATTACGAATATATTTTTGCAATAATTATAAATCATTTGGCTAAATTTCAGTGTGCATAAAACCTACATATAAGTACAGGGTGATCCCGAATAATGTGCAATAAATTTCAGGGTCAATTGTTTAAACACTTTTAATAGGGGGTCTTTCATATAAAATTTATTGTATCTAATAGTTGTTTTACATTGACAATTTATTGATCAATTAATTCATGAAGTCGCTTCATCAAGAAATAGGACAAGTGTAATGCACCAAATCTGNTGCATTGTGCAACTAATTTGTATCTTTTAATGTTAACAATTTTTATTGGCCATAATAAACGCTTAAACGAAAGTCTTTTAGTTTTGCAAGGATTGCTACTCATTTTGACTACCATCAAATTACAAACCACCACCAAATCTAAAATAAAACACAGTTCTAACACCTACAAATCAAAAATATAAAAGCTTAAGGACCTAAGATAAAACTACTGCGCCAACAGAGACGTATGATCATTTAATAAATCTCAAAATTTACTTAGAATTTATATAATTTACAGGCCTAAAACTATAAAAATTGATTCTGTTTATCCTGTAGGTATTCGCAAAGCGCAATGCATGTAGGCACAATGGATCCTGTCATGTCTTATTTATTAGTTTATACCTTATTTTTTTAGAAAACGCAAAACCGCCGGACGCCGGACGTGTATGTCAGATGTTGACCATAAAAATAAGGGATTTCTATTCATTCACGAAACAATTTGAGTGATGTTCAGGTCAATGCCAATAAAATAACTTTCTTATTATTTACGTTTATCTCCAAATCTGTTCTCTTATGAGATAAGGAGATATTTTATATTTTATTTATGATTGTACTGGTTGTAGTATAAATAAAATTAGAATTAAAGCAAAACATAAAATTTTGTTTGTAGGTTGAAGNCCTAAGGGGTCATTTTCCCGGTCCCAAACGCGGAATTCCAGTTGGCCAAAAACTTTTCGAGCACAGTGTGAGTTCCAGAATTTAAAAGTCCATAAAAATACCACTGTTGCGATTGCGACGTCCGAAACACGATTTTCCGGACCCTAAGGGGTCATTTTCCCGGTCCCAAACGGGGAATTCCAGTTGGTCAAAAGCTTTTCGAGCACAGTGTGAGTTCCAGAATTTAAAAGTACATAAAAATATCACTGTTGCGATTGCGACATCCGAAACACGATTTTCCGGCCCCTAAGGGGTCATTTTCCCGGTCCCAAACGGGGAATTCCAGTTGGCCAAAAACTTTTCGAGCACAGTCTGCGTTCCAGAATTTAAAAGTACCTACATAAAAATACCATTGTTGCGATTGCGACGTCCGAAATACGATTTTCCAGTCCCTGAGGGGTCATTTTCCCGGTCCCAAACGGGGAATTCCAGTTGGCCATAAACTTTTCGAGCACAGTCTGAGTTACAAAATTTAAAAGTACATAAAAATACCACTGTTGCGATTGCGACGCCCGAAATACGATTTCCCGGCCCCTAAGGGGTCATTTTCCCGGTCCCAAATGGGGAATTTCAGTTGGCCATAAACTTTTCGACCATAAATCCAGCTTTGGCTTTAGAATGCACCTGGACCCACAAGTCCGAACACTTTTTTTTTTTTGTGGGGCTGTGTAATTATTACGAAAACGAATATTTCTATTAATACAGTTGTTACATACAGATTCGGATGTTGCTCTTTATACACAAATATTTTCTATTATGTAAATGAAACATAATCCTTATAACACATAATAACACGTAATTCGTTATAAACTTTATTTCATAGATGCATAAGGTGTATTAAGCGTTTTCCAGTTAAACTGATTGAATTAATTAGTATAGTATGGACATGATTATTTATTTTAAATAATATACATATATTATAAAAGTTTTAATATGCGCTGTACACATTATTCTAGAAAAACAGTTTAATAAGCCCATTTCTTTCAGTGTAACAGACAACAACATTATAAAACCAATTCATTGACTGATCTTTTGGGCGCAAGATGTTAATAATAAAATTTTTCTTGTCGCATTGGTCAGAAATGCAAAATGAAATAAAAAGTGTAATTGAGATGGCCTCAGATAATTATAGACATTAATAAAAATGAAGTAGTAGGCGAACATAAATCGGATATGGTAACTACATTGCAAACGCTTGCAGTCTAAGGATAAAAACATGTGAAATGTTCATATCATACCAACGTGTTTCTGCACTCTTTTCAGTACATAAATGGATTTAAGTGCGACAGAAGACATAGTAATGTAAATATTGGCGCATATAAATATCTGTTACGATTCATTGCGTCTGGCTTCTGCAAGATTTATGGTTAGTAATGGCTCCTAAACCAATTTTTATTAAAAGTTAGTAAAGTAGGGAAAGGCTTGAAATAATTATTAAAATGGAAACGTTTTATGAAAATGTATGTTCATAATTTAATAAAACAAGTAGCGAGCTAAATTATGAGGTTACTATGCTGTAATAATTTGAAAAGTTTTAATAATGTTTCTTAAGATGCTGCTAGCAAAAAGTTTTCTGGGTCATATTTGGAGGTTAACTAGATATCAAGCAAGAGATAATTTTCTATGAGTATAAATTATCGAATTTGCAGTGCTATTAATATGAACAAATAGATATATAATACCAGCATTATTATTATAATAATGCTTGGTTTTGATAAAATCTCCATGTAGTATGCACTAAACTTTGTAGACTTACAACCAATGCTTAAATTCAAGTCAGTTACTGAATTGCAAACAATTTACATATTGGTTACTGAGCGTAAAATTATACAATTTCGTCTGCATTTACCCATCAGCTGACCGAACTATAATAGAGACTGTCATGAAACTTCAATTGAGTACCTCATATTTCGGATGTGCAAATAATTTCCGTTCCGTTGAATAATTTGATTGTGCAATCTTATAGTTTTTTTGCGCGTATTTGGAACTTTCAAATAAATCACTTACACGTCTTTGCTTATTTGAGTATAATGTATTTCCTAAGTATGTACGGAAGTAACCCACAGGATATTATTTTTTAGAAGTTTTCACCCTGTTGAGCAGCCTATAACTTTTTTCGTGTAAAAAAGATAAATCTTGTATCTTACGTGTAATGAAATGTACTGGAGGGTGTTAGAGAATTTCACTTTTATGTTTGGAGGAGTGATTCTACATATAACAAACAATATACCTATATGGGCATAGTTTTTAAAATGCTTCCTATGGCCATTCTAAGGATAAAAATATGATTTTATCTGAGTTTTTTAATTATACCTTGAAACCTTTGCATTTTGGAAGAATATTGAAGGGCAAAAAAGTTTTAGAATTGAATTTTGTAACAATATATTTAAGTTAAAAATGTTTAAATTTATTACCACTGTTGCAAAATAGCAATAATTGATGAAAAGAAGGCAAAATAATCAAGTTCTTTGGATATTAAAAAAATATATTTTAATTGCTCCGGTAGCATTCTAATTTAGGTAAAAAAAAATTTAGAGTATAGTAAAACAATACACCAAATTTCATTAAAATCGGTTAGATAGTTTCCGCAAAATAATTTTTTGAAAGAAAATTTGAAAAAAAATTTCTAATTTTCAAAAAGTTGCACAGTCTCAAATAAAGCATCTAAAGCATCATAAGACATCATACTATTTTGTAACATTGGTAATAAATTTAAACATTTTTAACTTACGAAATTCAATTCTAAAACTTTTTTCCTCTTCAATATTCTTCCAAAATGCGTTTGATCCAAGATATAAGTAAAAAACTCAGATAAAATAGGTATTTTTTTTTTAAATTTTTAAACATTTTTGCAATTTTTAAAATGTTCCTGATCTCGTCCAGATCTAGGGATCTACACTTTTATTATGTGAGTTGTACTGAAGGTATTTCAGCAAAAATTAGGTTGCCTCCTCTTACTTCCCAGAAATGGGATATTTCGACAGATCCGCCCTGGTCTATCAGTGAAGGGCCTACCTTTTTGACGCATGTAATTGTCCATAGTCAATAGTCGTTACGTTGGGGCGCACCTTATATGTATAATATAAAGTTATATTATTATAAGTGTGTACAAAATGTAAATAGGAATCAGATTTGTTGTACTTTCTCTAATTTTTGAAATATTTCTAAGAGATTTGGTTCGTATTTTCACCACCAAGAACGGCGGTGACAACATTTTTAACATTAAGACGATGTTTTGCATGGTATTAGCTATGTCCTGTACTAATTTAGTTTCGTGCAACTCTTGCGGTTTCAAAAATACAATACCTATGTATGTTTTCAGCCACGAAATTTGAATAATTCCAAATATTTCGAATTTTCACCACCAAGAACGGTGGTGACAACATTTTTAACATTAAGCCTATGCATCGTATTAGCTATGTCATGTACAAATTTAGTTTCGTGCAACTCTCGCGGTTTCAAAAATTCTATACCAATGTATGTTTTCAGCCACGAAATTTGAATAATTCCAAATATTTCGAGTTTTCA
>NW_019416311.1:53182-62375 GCF_000390285.2 Anoplophora glabripennis
CGCCAGTCTTAATATATTCGTATAATGCATCGCATAATTAGATACACACAACAGCTTCTATAAATAAAAAGGCCGCCTCCAAATCAATATTAAGTTTCGTTTTTAATTTTAATTTGATATATTGCATAAATGCATATGTAACCTGCAGTCGTAGCCAAACAGCTTATTTCTGTTTGTGGCTGTCTATGTCTCTTGCATACATCGCGGATAAGACTTGTCGACATCTAGCAATATGCAACATCTTCTGATAAAAATGATGAGTGATAAGTAGAGACCGGATTTTAAGCTTTTTTGCTTATGTTAGATTTTAAAAGCAGCAACAAATTGTTTTAATATCTACACGAATTACATAAAAATAAACAATTTGACATGTATTTGTTCAAGCCTTTTTTGCTTTTTTTCCCTCACCTATGCTTATTATTAATTTTGATGCTTATTATTCATTTTACTGCTTATTTAGAAATTATTTTTCGGTTATTAAATTTTTCTTGACAAACTGCTTAGATATTATTTTTTTAATAAATGATGCCGTAAAATTAATATGTTACGGCACTGGCGTCGCCTTGAAACTGAACGCATGCTCTATCGTAGGGAAGTGCGATACTCGGAAAAGTACCGCTACCATGTATCGTATCGTATCGATCTAAAAGTACCGGTTTGTTACAATATTGGACAGAAAAGTACCGATACACGAAGTACCGGTACAAGCCCGATCCGGTATATGAATGTTTCTTAGCCCTTTTCTTTTACTCATGATTTCGGAATCATTACGTGTTACGATCCGATGGAAACCAATCAGATTGCTAGATTTCGGATCGTAACGCATTATGATTCCGAAATCATGAGTAAAACAGCTCTTATAAACTCTTTTATTCATGACTTCAGAATCATAACGCGTTACGATCCGAAATCTAGCAACCACCTTGGTTTCCATTGGATCGTAATGCGTCGATTCCGAAATCATGAGTAAAAGAAAAGGTCTATATAGATGAGCGGTTCACGACTTGCGTATTTTGTAATTTAGAGCTGGAAATAAACGACGCAAGAAAATAGTAATAAAATATCTATTAATAAAATAAATACTAATTTTTCTCATTGAGTGTTGATGACCGGTGATTCGGTACGGTCCAAGAAATTCCAAATCCTAATCCTTTTAATTGTATCAATAAAATAAATGTATTCTAATATATTAATAGGGTTATAAATTGTACTTGGATAAACCCGGACCCTTCAATTATCCCTCAATTTAAAAATGTAATTATGGATTCAGGATTTTCTTGGACTAATTTCTTTACTGCTTAATTATTTAGGTAAATAAAAATACATATAGTTTATAAGTAAAAATAAATGTTACGACGTAACATGCCGCACCCCTTTGAACAATTATGTTCAAAACAAATATTTATATATTGAAAAGACATCTAAAAATTGCAATAACAGTAGTTAATACTAATCAAGAATTCCTTAAACTACAGTTAGAAGAACCCCTTTTTTTAACTCTAATCTTAACCTAAAACAATGAAAGTCCATAAGAATGTTCATGTTGTATTTAGTTACTCTTATGTATACAAACGTATAATATGTATACGTAATAGTGCAAATTTTGAGGGAATACCTAGCTGCCGCCGGAAGTGTAAGAATCAATGACATCAGGAAATATTTTGTGGGCTTCATCTACATCAGAAAAAAATGTTAAAAAAATATGTATAGGTATTAAGTGGCACACAAAAAATATTCGCTAATTCTACATCTACATTCTACATATTTAAAATTTTTAAATGGTCGGCTAAACTGGATTATTTGATGGTAGCTTAAAAAATTCAACTGTTTGCCATGTTTGTCTGAAGATGCGTCCGAAAGAGACATCAGTGAAATATATTAAAAACAGAAATACTAACTATCTACTATAAATATATTTTAAGGTTCCCATTAGTAAAGTGCCTTACTGTAAAATTGTTGCCTTTCCCTGCCCATGAACAATTTTTTGCCAAGTCTGTAAAAAGTTTTGCTAGCCCTCTTCTTCCATTGCACCTCCCCTCATATGAAAAATATTGCTTCTTATAAAAAAAGAAAAAACAAATATATATTTTACCTAAATACCTACCTATATAAACATTATTACCAATTGTTTCTTTGCAACATATCTGTGGAAAAAAATTCGAGCAGACTATCAAAAATTGAAAAAAATCAAGTTTTGCTTGTCCGAAGTTGATGAAGTTTATTCTCATCTGCACACTCTATATGAAATATCTAACTTTTGGACATACGCGTACATAGGTCTATGTTTGGTTTATGAAATTTAAGTTCTTAATCTTGCCAATTCGCGGAAATATAACGTTTTTTAACCAAATACATGTAAATCACAAATTTTCAAGAAAAATGTAAATGAGCTAGCAAAAACAAAATACCGCCGGATAGCCTAGAGCTAGACGAATGAGAATATGTAAAAAAATATAAGGTGTTCCAATTAAAAAAAAGTTGAAATTGTGTGGAACTCGATAAATGTACAACCTGTATGTATAAAGATATCATATCAAAGTATAATTGCGTATTTCCAATAGCAACGGAGCTATGCTCCGTCCACAAACTATTGGGACACCCTGTATACTTATATTTAAAAATATCTTATTTGTGGGCGCAGAAAAACTATATTACAAATCTCGAGCTGTAAAGCATTTTTCATGCTCGTGTAATACATCGTGCGCAATTTTTATACTCGCATGCGAGTGTCATATACAGCATTTTGTAATACAGCGCGTCCCAGAAAAACGCAAAAAACTCGTATTTTACTTTGTGTTGAGTTTTCACAAAAACGCTAAAACACGTCAATTAGTAAATAGGAATTGTCATTTTGTCACGTTGGTTAAACCTTTTTTGCACTATGTTTCATAAACCTATGACGTCATCGGCATTTTTTTTAAATAGCACTACCTAATTTTTAAGCATAAATGGATAGCTCTTTTGAAGGAAAATGCGTCGATATAGAGTTTGGCCTACTTTACTTTGACAGGTGCGAAAAAAAAAGCCAACGATTGGAATGGACATGATTTGAATTAATAACAAACGTAGATATCACAAACTTATGCGCGAACAGTGCTATAGCAAATAACGTGTCTTGGTTGATTGTAGGTAGGTACATGTTTTTATGTAGTTTTGGTAAGTACACCCGATCACAGCGGCTATGTAGGTATTGTTTTGAAGACGACAGTTAGCGAATGCAATAGTGCCTCATATCATTCTGACAGTTACAAATACCTACCATAACTTTACATTACGATGGTCAGTAATGAGAAACAAAGAATTGACATCCTAATTATGGTTGGATACCTCCGTAAAGGACCCGTAGTTATGATGAAGTATGTCAATTATTCAATGCTAAGTATCCAGAACAACCAATACCTCCATCTACAGTATGCAGATTAGTACGTAATTTGAAGACGCTGGACATGTTAGAGATCTGTCTAGATCTGGAAGGCCAACGACAATGATAATAATAGCCAAAATGTTATTTTTAGCAGTCACTGAAAATCCACACACTGCCGTCCGTCGTATCGCAGAAAACTCCAACATATCAATACATAAAAACGTACCTAGAATTAACCAAAACACAAAACATCCACAAATTTCCATTTTTTGCTGTGGCACTGTTCTCGCATCAGTTTATGATATCTACTTTTTTTGTTGTTATTTTAAACCATGTCCATTCCAGTCATTGGCTTTTTTTTCGCTCCTGTCAAAGTAAAGTACGCCAAACCCTATATCGACGTATTTCCCTTCAAAAGGACTATCCATTTATACTTAAAAAAATTAGGTAGTGCTATTTAAAAAAAATGTCAATGACGTCATAGGTTTATGAAATATAGCGCAAAAAAATGTTTAAGCAACGTGACAAAATGACAATTCCTATTTACTAATTGACGTGTTTTAGTGTTTTGGAAAAACGCAACACAAAATAAAATACGAATTTTTTGCGTTACTTCTGGGACACACTGTATAATATTATACTCTACCGTTTATACTCGTAACTATTTAATTCTCTAAGCACAGTTTTATTTTTTATTATTTAAATTTAAGCTCCATCTAGTTATCAAATTATTTCATAAAAATTCATGTAATGGATTACTATTTCAATATAACTGTCCTGGAAATCAACAATAATTATATTTTTTTATATGTTAGTATATTTTTTAAGTTGACAAAAATATTGCTGTTTTTAAGGAGTAGTACANGAAGAATATTGAAGGGCAAAAAAGTTTTAGAATTGAATTTTGTAACAATATATTTAAGTTAAAAATGTTTAAATTTATTACCACTGTTGCAAAATAGAAATAATTGATAAAAAGAAGGCAAAATAATCAAGTTCTTTGGATATTAAAAAAATATATTTTAATTGCTCCGGTAGCATTCTAATTTAGGTAAAAAAAAATTTAGAGTATAGTAAAACAATACACCAAATTTCATTAAAATCGGTTAGATAGTTTCCGCAAAATAATTTTTTGAAAGAAAATTTGAAAAAAAATTTCTAATTTTCAAAAAGTTGCACAGTCTCAAATAAAGCATCTAAAGCATCATAAGACATCATACTATTTTGTAACATTGGTAATAAATTTAAACATTTTTAACTTACGAAATTCAATTCTAAAACTTTTTTCCTCTTCAATATTCTTCCAAAATGCGTTTGATCCAAGATATAAGTAAAAAACTCAGATAAAATAGGTATTTTTTTTTTAAATTTTTAAACATTTTTGCAATTTTTAAAATGTTCCTGATCTCGTCCAGATCTAGGGATCTACACTTTTATTATGTGAGTTGTACTGAAGGTATTTCAGCAAAAATTAGGTTGCCTCCTCTTACTTCCCAGAAATGGGATATTTCGACAGATCCGCCCTGGTCTATCAGTGAAGGGCCTACCTTTTTGACGCATGTAATTGTCCATAGTCAATAGTCGTTACGTTGGGGCGCACCTTATATGTATAATATAAAGTTATATTATTATAAGTGTGTACAAAATGTAAATAGGAATCAGATTTGTTGTACTTTCTCTAATTTTTGAAATATTTCTAAGAGATTTGGTTCGTATTTTCACCACCAAGAACGGCGGTGACAACATTTTTAACATTAAGACGATGTTTTGCATGGTATTAGCTATGTCCTGTACTAATTTAGTTTCGTGCAACTCTTGCGGTTTCAAAAATACAATACCTATGTATGTTTTCAGCCACGAAATTTGAATAATTCCAAATATTTCGAATTTTCACCACCAAGAACGGTGGTGACAACATTTTTAACATTAAGCCTATGCATCGTATTAGCTATGTCATGTACAAATTTAGTTTCGTGCAACTCTCGCGGTTTCAAAAATTCTATACCAATGTATGTTTTCAGCCACGAAATCTGAATAATTCCAAATATTTCGAATTGTCATCACCAAGAACGGCGGTGACAACATTTTTAACATTACGGCGATGTTTCGCATCGTATTAGCTATGTCCTGTATAAATTTAGTTTCGTGCAACTCTCACGGTTTCAAAAATACAATACCTATGTATGTTTTCAGCCACGCAATTAGAATTTTCACCACCAAGAACGGCGGTGACAACATTTTTATCATTAAAGCGATGTTTCGCATTGTATTAGCTATATCCTGTACAAATTTAGTTTCGTGCAACTCTCTCGGTTTCAAAATACTATACCTATGTATGTTTTCAGCCACGAAATTTGAAAAATTCCAAATATTTCGAATTTTCACCACCAAGAACGACGGTGACAACACTTAACATTAAGGCGATGTTTCGCATTATATTAGCTATGTCCTGTACAAATTTAGTTTCGTGCAACTCTCTCGGTTTCAAAAATTCTATACCTATGTATGTTTTCAGCCACGAAAAACAGATATCAACAAATAATTTTTATAAGCATTTTTTATACATAAGGGTGGCTGCCACACTTAATACGGCCCGGGCATATTCAAAAACATACAGGACTTTGTTGGAAGAGATATTTTGAGCGATTTACGTATGGAGATTTAACAGACATCGACAAATAATTTTTATAAGCATTTTTTTAAATAAGGGTGGCTGCCACCATTAATACGGTCCGGGCATATTAAAAAACATACAGAACTTTGTTGGAAGAGATAATTTAAACGATTCACGTATAAAAATTTATCAGATATCAACAAATAATTTTTATAAGCATTTTTTATACATAAGGATGACTTCCACCCGTAATACGGCCCGGGCATTTATATATACCCCGTATATTAATCCGATTTTTGAGTCATTTGAATCTATAACTGTTGAAAATTTTAACAGGCATTATCACATGAACGAAAATCATAATCTGAAAAACCGTTGTGGGAAAACGTTTTTGTATTCACACTTTGCAAAACCATACTTATCGTATCAACTTCGACGTTACCTGTTACATGGGTGTTGTATATTAATGAAAACGTAATATTAACAGTCGGTAGAATGAAGCGAAAAAAAGCAAACGCCTAGGTGGGAAATTCTGGAAGGAAGCCTAGACAGTTGAAGTTAGAACAGCAGAGTGAAAAGTAAGATGATCGGTGCACGGTGAAAATATATAAGTAGTGAAAAATTAAAAATGTTTAACCGGTATTAGTTAGCAGGTAATTATTCTCTAAGTACTTTCTTGTTAATTGTTCTATGTAATCTTATGCTTGTGATGATTATAGATGTTTCATGATAAAAATTCTGTGTATGTTTGGCCTTCATTGTCTTACGCTCAGGGGCGTATGCTCATTATTTATTACATGTTAAAATATGTATATATATGTATGTAAAGCGGTTACTTCCAGGACAATTTTAGCAGCATTTCGTAAAGTTCAGGGACATTTGTTGATATCCGGGACGGTCCCGGACTTTATTTTTGTAATTCGTCGTATTCCAGGACTGTCCTGGAAGTGTTTTATGTGTCACGATGAGTTCCGGTACATTAAATACATGTATGTGCATATATCGACAAAATGACGAATTGGCGATACTATAGGATTAAATCAGTTTAGGTTGCAGAAAATTATATCTAAAGATTTCAGAATATTAAGACTGAACCTAGTATGTGGAAGTTTATGGTTAATATTAACATGGCGTCTATGCCATTGGCTTCAAATTTGACAACAAAAGGCGTTTTGGGGGTGACAAATTTAAATATGACCTAATGTATGATCGATGTTATGTGACAGTTACTAACGAAATCTTTTTTCTGGTCGCTATAACTATAAGTTGAAAATATTGTAAAATATGCAAACTTGAGCTTTTCAGAAAATTATTACTTAGTTTACAATATACATAAGCTGTGGTTAGGATAAAACAGCTACACAATTTTATTTCTTTTTCTAATGAAGTAAAACAAAATATGTAATAATAATATCAAATTTATGTCAGTGCTTATTAAGTTATCCGCAGTTATGTAAATTTTGTGTTAACATGTGTCCTTATTTTTTATATTATAATGCTGAAAAACGAAATGGTTTTGTGTTTATTCTCAAGTGAATTCTATTTTAGGCTTAAGTAAGTACTGTATAAAATTAAAAAAAGCTTATTAATAATTAGTATAATATTAATAACAATATAATTTATTATAATAGACTGTGCCTTCAGAGTTTTTCCTCTAACTGTCAATCAGGAATAAAGATTTTTTTGTAAAATCGTTTTAGGAATTTTTTTATTAGAAGTTTGATAAAAGTGCGTTATTCAGCATCATTTAAATTCCAAATACTCAAAGTTTTATTAATTTATGTAGTTGCATATTTTTTACAGAGCCTCAAAATCGCAAAAACTGAAAACTTTTATTTTAGTTTGACAATATAGGGGCCATTAAAAATGAGTAAAAATACAAAAATACAAATTAAATACAATTAACAAAAGTTGAAATATCATGTTAACAAAGAAACAATAATGAGTACCATTATTTCTAAATTATATAAGTATCGTATACAAAAAAAAAATAATAAGCAACTAATGAAACTTTGGGTACCTATTTCGGATTTCAAATAGTGCTGAATAGTGCAGTATTGTTGCAGTTCTAATAAAAAAAATCCTTAATAATATGATCTTTCAAAAAAATCTGTATTAAAATTATATGGCCAACATCTTCAAATCCAATTGTTTTATCCACTCTTTGATTAAATGAAAGCTACATTTCATTAAACAAGAGGCAACAGTATCATCAATCCAGTTCTTTCAGATTTTGCACAGTAACTGCCAAATCCGCTAGTGTGCAGCGCCCTCTTGTGTTTAGAGAAAAATTAGGTACCGATTCATATTCTCCGTTCCAAACAACCCCGAATCTAGATTTTTAAAGCGATACTTCGAAAATCGTTTAAAGTTTGGAAAAAAGATGAAATTCTAAATTTTCATTTCATAACCTGTATTTCCGTGAATACCAACTTTTGGACTAACGTAAGTTGTGCCTAATTGCAATATTTTCATGTCAGGAGTCTATTGTTGCTCTGTTCCCCATCAATTTTGGGACACCCTGGGTTAAAAACGTGTCCTGGAATTAACTAGTAGTTATTATATTAGGTATATAAATAATGTCTTGGAACTCGACGATACGTTGTGAAGAGAACTATTTAATAAATAAATAGGTGTAGTTCGAAATTATTGAATTCTAAATGAATTTTAAAAATTATAATTATATACAACTTAGACATTATAATCACTGACGATAACAGGGTGCGGTCATGGAAATAAGTTATATTTATACCTTTTTCTATTATTGGTACCCATAATTATTCAGACGAACTTTTCGACTTACTTAAGTTGTAACCTATCACAATATTTTCGTATTAGGAGTTTACTGTTGCTCTGTTCCCCATTAATTTTGGGACACCCTGTATAACAAACGGATTAAAAACGTGTCCTAGAGCCTACCAGTAGTTGCAATTACTATATTATACAAATGGCTTGGAACTCGACGATACGTTATGATATGCACTTACATATAAACATCATGGGGTGTTCTTCGAAATTATTGAATTCTAAATGAATTTTATAAGCTATAATATATTCAACTTAGTTATTACTTATTACATTATAATCACTGACGATAATAGGCTGCGATCATGGAAATAAATTATATGTTTTGTACTTTTTTTTCTATTATTGGTATCCATAATTATTATTCAAACGAACTATTGGACTAACAGAAGTTGTGGCCAATCGCAGTA
>NW_019416311.1:69143-77831 GCF_000390285.2 Anoplophora glabripennis
TAGTTAGAGCAACGATCGTGGGTTTCTCTGCCATGCTCTTTCCCCACAGGAGCTCTAGGTGAGCCTGGCACTCTCATTTTATGTTAAATGGTTGTTAATGTTTTTGTTGTTCATTCTATTTGTCACATGTTTAATTTGAAGACTGTTGTACGTAAATAATAAAGTTAGGTGTATTTACTCTGCTTTTGTTTTATAAAATTAAACCATACTTCCCCTCTTTGAAGTTAGTAGCCAGCGCCTTCCGGTCAAATAAAAAATAGATACATACGACGTAGGTATTCCTTATGACGATCACATATTTTTTGGCCACAACTACGTATTATTTTTTTGTCTCGATCGAACTCGGGGTTGTTATACGACAACACCCGTATTTCTGTTGGATTTATAGGATATTATTTAGCAGAAAGAGATGATTTTTATATTTAATACTTTTTAAGTTAGTTCTTTTAAACGTTTTTTTCCATAAGAAATATCTAAAGCGTAAAAAAATTGCAGCAGTAAAAACCGTATTCATAGTAATAATAACACAACGGCGGAAGTGCTGGCATTAACAGTTTCAACCCTGACCCTTATAAAGCTGTCACTGACAGTTTTAGTTCATCTCGCACAGCTTGTATGTGGCAAGGGAAATGGGTTACATTAGGCAATAATTTGTTTGCTTATATAGTTTATTTCCTTCCTGTACAGTTTGTCATTTCTTCGAGGATTCAGTGAGGGGCTGTTTTGCGGTTCCTCTCTATCTCCACTTTGCCAGATAAAGCCAGTAATAAATTAAAACAGAGAACAAATTGATATGGAAGTATTACATGTATCTATGCACGAATTTGAATCTTGAGATTTTAGATGTGGAATAACAAGGAATAAGTGTTGTAGAAGAAGCTTAGAGTTTTATTTTTTTAAACCGTTTTTTTAGCAGTCTTGTTAAATTTTATATTACATGACGTCATATATTTTTTAAACAGCTACCTCAAACTAATAATAAATTAACAATAATTAGAATTTATGAAGTTATTTGTGTACAACTTTGTTTTCCATGAATAAAATAGGGATCTTAATTAGAAAAAAACATCATTTTAATTGCAAAAAGCATATCAATTTAAATCATGTTCATTAAATATTTAAAACTGTTTAAAACTATCTATGAAAACATTATATTTATTATCTTCAGAATATTTAAAATAAGTATATTCGTTACAAAAAGTACATTTAATATTTTTATAAACTAACTTATCATAGCTTAAAATTCGACATGGTTGGGAAAGCTGAAGTAGTATTAAATTAATTTAATCGTTGCTCTCTCGTTGTCCATCCTTGAAAAGGATGGACAACGCTTGACCACAGGTTCCTTGGATGAAAATAACACTATTTAGCCTAACTTACCTATACACAAAAATGCACGCCTACTGAGATATAGCCTTTTAAATATAGAACAGATAACCTAGTTTTTTTTTCAAATAAATTGAAAACTGTTTTTCTTAGAAACTTCAAATTTTGTATACATATTTTTTTATATAAGGGCAATGTAAATATAGAATTTGGTGATAATACATATACAGGAACTTTTTTGTATGTACGCCAATGACGACAGAATTTATATTTTTAAAAATAAGCACTATTTTAGAAGATTTTTTGCCTCTTACAAAATTTTGATATCGGTTATGGATTTCGAGTAAAATTGGCATTTTTTACACATTAAACAATATAAAATTGGTTTAAGATAAATAAAATAGTCTAGTACGGGGTGGCATATAACAATGAAACAAATTCATAACAATAATGAAAAGGTTCAGTGTTAAGCTAGCTGTGATTTCATTTTAGTTTACTTTGTTTTTTATTGCAATTCATACTTTTGCTGAACAAACTGATATGTTATTAGTTTTGGGTTATTGTGAAGGAAATTGTGCTACTGTTCGAACATATACTGAAAGATTTCCTAATCGAAGAATTCCAAATCACAACTTTTAACTGTAACATTAAATCGTGGATAATGTACGGTCGGAACTATTCAGCTGGAGGAACAAATTTTGGAAATGGTCGAAGAAATTCCTCAAGTAAATAAAAGGCGTTTAGCGGCAGAGGTTGGCTTTCAAACAGTTCTATTAATAGAGTATTAAAAGACCAGTTATTACAGGTCACTATACTAACAGGTGGAAATAATGCCCCTTTAAAATGGCCACCTCGATCCCCGAACCTAAACCCATGTAATTATTTCCTTTGGGGAGCGTTGCGGACCACATTTTATAACTTTTCAGTAAATACAGAAAACGAATTATGGGAAAGAATACAAAATGAAGTTAGTGTTATGAGAGGTAATGCACAATTATTGGATAAAAGTCATTTTAATTTTCGAAGAACTAATGCTTGCGTTTAAGAACAAGGAAGTAACTTTGAGCATTTAGCTACTGTAATATTATTTTAATGTGATTACAAATATCAATTTAGGTTTATTTAAAATGTTATTGTTGACAATCTTACATTATTAGTTGATATTGTTTATTTAAAATATTAGTATTGATTTTTATTTTATTGATTGATAATACTAATACTAAAAATGTGTAGTTATTTTTTTTAATGTGACTTTTTTTCATTATTATTCGCTGCTTTGAGGCTGCAGTTATAAATTATTTTTTACAAATCGGAATTTTTGCCTATATTTAATGTATAAAAAATGCCAATTTTACTCGAATTCCATAAACGGTATCAAAATTTTGTAAGAGCAAAAAAATCTTCTAAATTAATACTTATTCTTAAAAATACAAATTCTGTCGTCATTGGCGAACACACAAAAAAGTTACGGGATAGCCAATGGCGCACAGGCCCTAGAAAGAGAACATCTTGTATATGTATTCTCACCAAATTCTATATTTACCTTGCCCTTACATAAAAAAATAAGTGTATCAAATTTGAAGTTTCTAAGAAAAATAGTTTTCAAATTATTTGAAAAAAACGAGGTTATCTGTTCTATATTTTGAAGGCTATATTTCAGTGCATTTTTGTGTATAGGTAAGTTAGGCTAAATAGTCTTATTTTCATACAAGGAACCTGTGGTCAAGCGTTGTCCATCCTTTTCAGGGACACCCTGTATATAAAATTAACGCCAATACAAAATTATGAGTAAAAAATAACGTAAATCAGGACCAAAGTGCTTTTAAAGTATACAGGCGTCCCAGAATATGTGGGTAATCTCTAGGATTTATACAGGAGATGTTAAAATAACATGACAAATTCCTATAAAAATTTTCCCCAGAGGGCTCGCTTACGGAGATACAGACCCCTAAATGACACCCCTGAAAATGTTTTTTTTTTTTAATAACTTTTAAAATATTTTTGTAATTGAATTATTTTTTTAATACGATAGACAACAGAGGATCCAACAATCTTCAATTTGCAGAGATAGGGTGTTTCAGGATTATGTCGACAAACTTTAAGGATATTCCTCATAAAAAAAATAAGAAAAAAATCAAATATAATTATTTTTCCAGAGACGCTTCATTTTCGAAATATAGGGCGTTAAAGATTTTTAAAAATAATTCGAATTTTTTAAATAACTTCTAATTGAAGAAGGCTATTTAAGCCAAATTTGGCATGACACATCTTATAAGATACCATTTTTCCATAGAAGCAGAAGTCCCGCAAGCAACCAGTGGCGGAGTTATGGGGACTCAGACTAATTAAATTATAAAAAAAATTAATACGGCCCTACTGAAAATAAAAAATGATGCTGTTTTTAGATAGAACAGTTTATTATTGACAAAAAGTGTACTTTCACTTATTTCCTAACTCTTATAGTTTCAAGGCAAAATTGATTTTTCGGAAGGGTGCTTCTGGATTCTGTAGATAAACTTTAGGAAGACGTTCCTCATAAAACCTAAAAAAATATATTACCTATTAAAATTGGTCTTAGTCTCGAATATGTGTGAGTCAAATAAGTCTTTTTGTGTCCCCTTGCCTTGGGTTTAACCAATAGTATTATAGTTTTTGAGATATAGGATGTTTTTTTTAGAAACAAAAAATGATGTTGATGAAAACAATAGAAATATTTAAGTACCTAACTATTTCTTAATGCAACAACGCAACGACCCTTGCAAAAAAAGTGAATGTACACTTTTGGTCAATAACAAACTGTTCTGTCTAAAAACAACATCATTTTTTATTTTCAGTAGGGCCGTAATAAATTTGTTTATAATTTAATGAGTCTGAGTCCCCATAACTCCGCCACTGGTTGCTTGCGGGACTTCTACTTCCATGGAAAAATGGTATCTTATAAGAAGATGTGTCATACCAAATTTGGCTTAAATAGCCTTCTTCATTTAAGTTATTTAAAAAATTAGAATTTTTTAAAAATCTTTAACGCCCTATATTTCGAAAATGAAGCGTTTCTGGAGAAAAAATTATACTTGATTTTTTTCTTATTTTTTTTATGAGGAATATCTCCTTAAAGTTTGTCGACTTAATCCTGAAACACCCTGTATAAATCCGAAAGATTGCCCACAGATTCCGGGACACCCCGTATAACAGATTACATTGAGTTATTTAATATGTTAAAACTGTTTTATAATTAAACGTTATATTCATATTTGATTTATGCAGATATCCATATAATTTATGCCATTTATACCATTTATACCAAAAACGGAGAAGTTATAATTGCGGTGGTTTTTAGGATATATTCTTATTTTAATATTTTTAATTTATTAAATAATATATTAAAAATTTATTCTATGTCTATGTGTGTTGCCATATCTTCTAAATAAATGTGTCTACATATTACTAAATTCATTCACACTGTATTTGCCGTACATTGACAATGCTCGTCATCAGCGACGTCGATATTCTAAAAACATAGCAGAGAAACAAATATACTTCAACTTTGTCACCGTGAATGTTCGGAAATATTGTCATGCAAAAATTCATTTAAAACAATGTGGTTACTTTTAACAACAACAAACATATCAAACAAAGCTAGGATGTTCCCTGTGTGTCATTCTGATATTTAGCCACTTTTAGCATCTACAGCGAACGTAGGGAACTTAGCACAACACTCTATGTGGCTTTAATATAGCAGAGGCATAGGAGAGACTTGAATAAGTGTACTGTAATTGATTTTATTATTAGTGTAGAAATTAGTCTCATATGATAATTTTGTTAATAAAGGAATTCGAACGAGTATTCTTCGCAAGTAATGAAGTTTTTTTTTTGTCATATGCTACAAGAAAGATTTACAGTAAATGGTCCATTTACTTTTGTAAAAGCAATAACTTATCCTTTTGAGCCGTTGATAGATTTTATCCCTATCAAACGGATTGCCTTTTTTCGCCGATCACTAAAATTGGCAATTTAATTTGAGTGCTTCCTACCTGCAGTTTCTTTTATATTCGTCAATAAAGGAGACACAGACGCTACCTGATGTATTTACAGTTATTGTTAGCTTGTATGTAATTTCATTTCAGTCTCTACCTTTTCGTATAGAAATTAAATATAACGTCAATGTTTTCATGTTTGACAAATTTAGTTTCCAATACAGGGTGTCTGCTGAGTATATGGCATACTTTCGGGAGAGTATAGGGGAGGTCAAAATAACCCTAGTTTGTCATAAGAAAAAAATTGCTAAAGTGCCCCTCCCCCACCACAACGCCGCCGGCCGCCGGACAGTTTACTTAGCAAGTACCTTCTCGTTAAAAGGCTTGTGAGTCGTTAATTTTCCACATTTTTCAATGCAATTCACGGGAAATCGTAGTTTACGTCGTAAACTTTATTTTGCGAAATATTCAAGTTTTAATATTTATAAACAATTGCGCTACGATGTTTTTAAAAAAAATTCTTATTTTGGCTCCTGTCGGTCGTAGAGGGTACTTTTTTTATTTTAAAACTGTATTTTTTTTGCCAGCTATCCATTGCATCTATTTTCGGTGAGATAGCATAAATAGCAACAATGTTATTCAAATTGTTTATAAGCGAAAAACGCACGGTTTTTTAATGCACAATTTGAGAATGTTAATGTCAAAAAAACGGTGATATTTTTTAATAGGTCGCTTAATTACGTCTTTAAGATTACAATGACGCTTTCAGAATCATGTTTGGTTGAAAATTAACGCCTGTACAGAGGCTTAAAGTTCATAACTTTTGGAGCCTCCGCTATAAACAAATAGAATTGTGCGAAAACTATTGCACCTACAGCGCCCACTTTTGGCACACTTTTAAAGTATGACAAAACCCTCAACTTGTCATAGGTTTTATAAAATTTTAACAATAAATGCGATAGTTATAAACAAATTAAAAAATGGGCACTTTTCCTGTTTTTTGCAATAACTTTTTTGTTTATTAACCGATTTTAATTTAACAGGTCTCATTTTGTAGATAATTTTACTCCCTATAAGCTGTCTGAGAGTCACTTTTCGCTAAAATTGATGGTTTTCCCTGCAAAGTGAAAAAATTGTTTTCCTCACTTATTTGTTTAAATAGAAAAGTTAGCTAATAAAAGTTTTTGACTCACGAGATGAGAGATGTCTTGTATTATGTTCCTTTAGACAATTTTACAATAATCTCGCGGATAGGACTTTTTTCGAGTAAAAATTTTATTTGCTTGGCCTGTACATTTGTTTCGATAAAATTAGTCATTTTCGAAAAAATATAATTTTTGTATAACACGTCATTAAAATAATAAATCAGAATACTACAATAAAAGACCAGTGGTTTTTATGTCGTTAATAATGTTATTAACAACACTTGTCAAAATTGTCTGATTGATTGAGTACACAAGACTAAATAATGGAGCATTATTCCTATAGTGAATAAGCTGACATGCATCTACATAATTTATAGACAAGCATTCGGCAATTATGGTGTTGAGGCAAGAAGAATTTATTCTGATAAATTTCCAAATCAACGATTACCGCACCGAACAATTTTTGAAAGGGTTGATCGTATCTTATGAGAAAGAGGTAAATAATCAAGTGAAGTAAAAAAGTAGTAAAAGTAACTGATCTTTTGCTAATCCATTTTAGGAAGAGGAGCAAGGAACCCTCAGTTAGAGGAAGAAATTCTGGATGATGTTGCTGCAAATCCCTTTAATAGTACGTATAAGAAAGTTGTCGGTCCAAGTTCATGAGACAAAGTGGGCCGTTCATGAGATCCTTCCAGAACAACTGTTACATCCTTATTACGTTCAAAAGGCACATGCCATGTTTCTCGCTGATTATCCTGCAAGAGTCAATTACGCAAATTGGTTTTTGCAACGATTTAGGCAAAATACAAATTTTACTAGTATTGTTTTGTTCACGGGCGAAGACACCGGTTTCACCCGAGACGGAGTAATAAATTGCAATAACTTGCATATCTAGCATAAATAAAATCCCCATGCAATACTACAGACAAAGCACCAACAAGGGTTCATGGTTAACATTTGGGCGGGGATTATTGAGAATCATCTCATTGGACAGTTCTTTTTTGAAGACATTAAATCGTGCCATGTATTTGAAATTCTTGCAACAAAGCTTAAACGGTTTATTTGATAGAAAATGTGTCCATAGAAATAAGAAATCAGATGTAGTTTAAGCAAGCTCCCCATTTTAGCAATTTAGTTCGTCAGCACTTATCATCAAATACTTTTTGTTATCAATGGATAGGTCGAAGTGGGCCTATTTTATGGTCATCGACGTCGCCCGACATGACTCCATTGGATTTCTTTTCACACCAGGGAAGAACTGATAGGAACAATAACACCATTGCAACGAAATCCTGAAATGTTTCAAGTACGACGAGAGAATAACCGTCCGATAAGGAAATGTTTAGAGGTAGGATTTGTAAAATCTGTTCAAGTAAACAAGAAGCAGCAAAGCTTTCGAATTTTTAACATCCTTGCCTTTAAGTGATTTGGAAATTCTTCTTGTCTCCACACAATTGCCGAGTGCTTGTCCATAAGTCAGATACATGTCCGCATTAATGAGATGTAATAATAATAATAATAATGACAAATTTTATTATTTTAATACGAGTTTTTAGTTATGATGTTATTCGATTAGTTATTGTGTTTAAATAGCTTATGTTGATAAACTCGATAATTACCTAAATAAATTTCGAAGTCAACGTTTAAACGTGCTAAAAACTTAATTTCGAAAACGACTAATTTTATCGAAACAATTATAGGATACCTTTTTTAAAAAGGAATGACCAAAGTATTTAAAAATTTAGTTTTCAGATCTATAAAAAGAAACCTGTCAAAATTTTGGTCCAACGAATGTATGTGTGCAAGTACGTTCCTGATTTCCCTGACAATGTAAAACATCTACTATAGTTTGGTTTTATGAGCCTTTATGACCTACATAAAATATTAACATTTCATTAAATTATACAAGTCGGTTCAAAAGTTAGAGCCGAAAAGGTAAATCGCTGGGTACACTTTTGGGGCGAATCTTTGTTAAGGGGCACTTTCGGATTTTTTTTATGACTAACTAGGGTTATTTCGACCTCCCCTATACACCCCCGAAAGTATGCCATATACTAACCGGACACCCTGTATACACGGATTTAAAATAAGCGATTTAACTTTTACCTCTGTTCAAATCTGTTTAGTTTAATATCTAGAAGGCGCCAAGATTTATAAAATTTATAATTCTTTCCAATTAATTTGAAAACGCTTGTTCCACTTGGTTACTAATACTAGAACATAGATGTCAGTTTTTAATATAT
>NW_019416311.1:77869-90766 GCF_000390285.2 Anoplophora glabripennis
TATATATAATAATAATTTTTAATATTTTTAATAACTGAAGTAACTGAATTTACAGAAATAGTGAATATCCTCATATTTTGTTGTTGGCTGTGTTGCTCTATTCAAAAATAAGTAATATTAACAACAAATGGAGTGATTTTTACGCAGTATATTCCCGTTCTCACACATTTTGATTTTTTTAACTAAAAATTAATAAGCTTTCTTTGTAAAAATTTTAAGTTCATTCAAAATTGAACATAAAATAATTTCACTTATACGTTTCAATTTTTGTTGTTTTTTACTGTGTAATTAATTATGCTAAAGCCTTCAAAACTACTTACTGAAAATTTACAAAAAAAAAACAAAAAACAAAAAAAATAATTCTAAAACAAGAACTGAAGTTGTAAGGATATCAGCCCGACGTAGGCTTGGGGGTGGGAGTATCTCTTCCATTTTTGTTTATTTTAAAAGTATGCCTAATTTTATTTAATTTAAAAAATAAGAAGTGCATGGATGTATATAATTTTATTACACAGGTTTTGAAAAGTATATGCAACGCGATATTGATTCCAATGACTAGTATATTTAATAGCAGCATTATTAGTAATACTTTCACTGACTCCTTAAAAATATCAAGAGTAGTACCTATTTACAGAAAAAAGAACGATCCTTCTAATTATATACCAATTTCAGTTATCCCTTACTTTGCAAAAGTCTTTTGAGTGTTTGCTGAAAAGACAAATCGGCAATTACTTTGAATGTATTAAAATTCTAAACCCTCACCAGTATGTTTTCCGTAATAAGTGCTCAACTATACTAGCAATCTAGAAACTAACAGCATTCATAAATGAAGGTTTCGAAAAAGGTGAACATATAGGCTCTCAGTTTTTAGATCTTACTAAAGCATTTAAGTGTGTATCACATAATATTCTGATCGATAAATTGAAATCATATGGGTTTACTGTAGACATCTTAGAATTGATGAAACCGTATGTCACCAAACCGTCAACAATATGTGGAGTATAAAAATGAAAAATCAGTTTCAAAGTATGTCAAACATGGAGTACCCCAAGGGTCAGTTCTTGGGCCATTACTGTTTTTAACATATATAAATGATTTCATAAATCCGTTAAGTCTTAATACCGTCTTAAATATTTTATTTGCTAATGATACTAGCGTATCTATAAGAAATAAAAACTGATTATACTTACTAGAGTCTAATGTCCAGAAATGGTTTACTAGTAACACACTCTCTTTAAATATAGCTAATTGTAAGACAGAACATGATATTTACCTTAAGAGAAATTGATAGTGACATAAACACACATTTTGTTAAATTCCTGTATATTTGGATTCTAAATTGCCGTGAGAAGTTGTTCCCACAGTTGTGTGTTGACACAACATATATTTGCAAAAAAAATTCTAAATATATGTATTTACTACGGAACCTGGTGGGCAAAGTATCATTAAATAGTTTAAAAATGACTTATAGTTTCATTCATTCTAGATATTATGCTATTCTCGTTTGGGGTCATGCAACTTCTTGTAAGAATATATTTGCCTACCAGAGCAAAGCTGTTAGAATTATGACTGGATTATGATATAGAGAAAACTGTAAGGAACAATTTATTAAATTAAATATACTTATAGTTCCATGCATATACATACATATTACATGTACGTAAAAGAAAAATCTGAGCTCATTTCAGACTAGAAGTGAATTCTATGCGTATAATATGTATTAGATTACGAAACAATCTGGCCACAGATTTCTTGAAACTGAATAGGATGAGAAATGGTACAGAATATTTGCGTATACGTTCCTATAATGCTTTACCAATGCATATAAGAAATCTGAACAATAGACAGTTTAAAAACAGAATAAAAATGTTTCTAATAAATAATGCCTTTTATGATATGGAACAGTTTTTTGTGAGTAATGTTAATCTAATTTAATGTTTTGTATTACCTTTTGTATATTTGTTATTATATTTTATTTACTATTTTAATTATGCACTACTTTTTAATATTTTATTATGTTTTATTATACAGGGTGTTTCAGGATTAAGTCGACAAACTTTAAGGAGATTTCCTCATAAAAAAATAAGAAAAAAATCAATTATAATTTTTTTTCCAGAGACGTTTCATTTTCGAAATACCTATAGGGCGTTAAAAATTTAAAAAAAAATTCGAATTTTTTAAAAAACTTCTAAATGAAGAAGGCTATTTAAGCCAAATTTGGCATGACACATCTTATAAGATACCATTTTTTCATAGAAGTAGAAGTCCTGCAAGCAACCAGTGGCGGAGTTATAGGGACTCGGACTGATTAAATTATAAAGAAAAATAATACGGCCCTACTGAAAATAAAAAATGATGCTGTTATTAGATAGAACAGTTTGTTATTGACAAAAAGTGTACATTCACTTTTTTTCATGGCAAAATTGATTTTTCGGAAGGGTGCTTCTGGATTCTGTCGATAAACTTTAGTCGATAAACTGTCGATGTTATTTAAAAAATTCGAATTTTTTTAAAAATCTTTAACGCCCTATATTTCGAAAATGAAGCGTCTCTGGAAAAGAATTTGTACTTGATTTTTTCTTATTTATTTTATGAAGAATATCTCCTTAAAGTTTGTCGACTTAATCCTGAAACACCCTATATAACTAATTTTAAGGCCATGACCTAATTACTTTATTTTAATGTGTTTCTCTTTCTTTTTTCTGTTTGACGAGTGTGAACACTTTGTGTAATAACATGAAATTAAATAAATAAATAAATAAGTAAAGAAATAAATAAACACAGGTTTTTATAATTATATGGAAAATATTAAAACTTTTTCCCTACTTTGGCAACCTCTATAGGCTAGAGATATTGATTGATGAAAGAATTGATCTTTTAAAATTTGAGTGTTTTGTTATCTTGTTTTTTTTTTTCAAAATAAATGTTTAATGGTTAAATAATATTTTCCAAATTTACTGTAGCTACTTCATTTAAATTTTAATTAATTGTTCATATATTTCTTTATGTATGAACTATAGTTTAAAAAATCTTCTTTATATAATTAGAAAAAATATCGACAAAAATTCTGGTATAATTAACTAATGTTAGTACTGATACAGAGCCATCATAAATGTTTACAAGCCACGTGACCGCCGAATTTAGGCAACTCAACATTGCAGAATTGGTACTGGTAATGAAAATTCCCTAAATCTTGGCGTTATCAGTATTAATGATTGGTTTAGAATCGAGAGAATACGATCGCTGATCGATTGAATAGTATCTCGTAGAAAATGGCACCAATCACGGCCGATAAAAAATTAATGAAAGAAAATAATAAAATTCACGTGGTTTTGTATAATCTTATGATTGATGTAATGAAAGACAGATGTACATTTTGTAAAATTTTTGTTGAAATTCACATAATTTTTTAGTTTGGTGCAATTTTACAAGTTACGCATCAAATTTAGTAAAGGAAAAAGTATTAAGAAAAAAACTCTTCATCATAAGTCAAGAGAAAAATTAAATAATTTTTATAGTTACACCTTTTTTAAAAATCCAGTCCAGTATAACTAACCAAGTAAGTTTCTCTCTCATAAACTGGACCAAATCCTACCAGATCTAGCTCACTCTGTACATCCGTGAGTAGGATAGGATTGAATTAAAACATTATTAGCACTGCCTAAGCCGCAAGTATACCTTGGGGATCTGGTAATGCCCCACAAATTGCTTTTCTTGTAAGCTCCAGTAAGCCGAATAAATAACAGATGTATATATAGGGTCAGTTCCCTCCCCACTTGGACTGTCGGAAAAGATATCATATTTAAATGTTTATATGGAAAGATATACAGTTTGTTTTCTGACGGTGATATTATCTGCATTAAGTGTTTTAGGGAGAGGAAGAGCAATTTTCAAAAGAAATACCCTGTGAAATGTTTGTTAAATATTTGTCCCACAGCCCGACAAAATTTTAAACCAGAAATCAGACTTCACTTTTCTAAAGCATACGAAGAATCCTAATCCAACCTCAGAAACATGGTTTTTCACTATATTTAAGGAGGTGCTACACCACGCGGTAATTTTCCCTTACAAAATTCGCTATATGGCGTTCTTTTTGACTCGTTAGAATATCTTCTTTTCGCTTCAAGAAATCGTCTGTTAAATAAATGTTTTAAACAGGTGCGTTTTAAATGCTGCCACGCTAATTCGTGACGTCATTTAGTGCGATCGAGATTCAAGGAGATGAATGACAGGAACAGAACGGTCTGACAGCAGAAGTAACAAGAGTCTAGAGACTCTAGAGACAAATTCACTTGCGTCGAGACATTTCCGCATTTCTCTAGATTAAGTATCGTCTTGTTAACACAGGAAATGTACACTAGATGGCATACGGTCGCGAAGCACGTTTTGTTCTCCTATGTATTAAATATTAAAGACACAAAATTTTTAACATAATTTTAAACATCTATAATTAATTTAGAACATTAAATAAATTAATTTTTCTACCACTGTTAGAAGAAATTAAATTTTTAAGCAAGTTATGTCTATTGAGTGACACATGATTTCTACAGGTTCCTCAGATGTTCCTTTTTCTTTCGTTGTTCCATCAGATTCACTGGATCCGCTATTTTGAATTTTGTAATTCTGACTTCAGATTGGTAATTCTCTCTTATTGAGTCTCCACATGATGCTACTCAATTTCCGAATATCGACGATATCCAAACTAATTCATTTTAATATAGAATTTCTCTTAGAGGAAAGAAGATATTCGAACGATTCGAATTGGATTTTGAAGGGAAAGAGTTTCAGGTGACATACCTACCTAACGAGTTTTGCGAGGAAACATTACCTCGGGATGTAACATAACATCAAGTATAGACAAGACAATATTATGATCTCGAAAACCTGACGTGATGGGGCACTTATGAGGTCGATTTCTTCGGGAAAGTATTGCCCGGTTTCTGGTAAAGGTTAGTTACATTTTGTCGGCCTGTGTTATTTTTAGTATTTTAAAGGCAAATATGAAAAATGACAAATAATTACATTTCCTTTTTTTATCACAGCTTATACAGCTCAACTACTGACGTTGTGCTAAAATTCAAAGCTGCGGATCGACCGTGAATGGTTCTCAATCAACAGAGCACCAGCTTTGTTTTAGTCATCGAAGTGTAGATATCCTGAGGGCAAGGAAGAAAGTTGTTTACGTCTGAGAACTGTTTGATGTTTCAATAACAATATTATTAGTAAATTCTCAAAGATCAACAGGTATTCAGATTTTATTCGGAACATCAAAATATCGGAAAAAAATGTGAGTTATTGAAAAATTTATTAGATAAAACTTGCTGCTATTGAAGAATTAAATATTTGCCGCTTATTTCTGGTACTCCCTATAGACAGGATGTCTTAATGCATTTATTGAACCAAGTGCTAATATTGACCGTGAACAAACTCAGAGAGTGAGAAACGGTGTGGAAGAGGATCCTGGTACCAGTACTCGAAAATTAGCCACAATATTTCAAATATGTCATATGCTGTAAAAATCGGGCATGTAAACATATTATTTACTTATTTTTGTGTATTTCATTTATATTGATTACTGCTTGAGTTTTATGTTAGATTACTTGCTAAATACTGTTTCATAGTTTATCAATTTTAAAAGAATTAAATCTTCTTTTATTTGGAATGATAGGGTTCTGGGCGTACACCCAGTCAATAAAAGTATCGCCCTAAAGAGCAGTACCTCACAGCAGGTGGTGTGGAAATTTGCTTTTTAATAATCTTTCTTTTAAATTATGAAATTTGACAACAATGCATAGCCCATTTCCCAATTGCGCATGCGCTGAGACTAACGAACGCCGTTATTTGAGGTCACTCTAGCTTATCCAGCGGCGGAGTATAAAAATTATTAAAAAAAGTTTAAAAAAAAGTTTTAACTACGGAATTTCAAAAAATAAACGATTGATACGTGTTTCTAAAGGCCAAAAATAACCTATATATGACTCCCATTCAAGGTTACATCCTGTATATATAACATAACAATCGTACGATGCTCTAAGTTTTGAGAGAGTTCTGTATTCTGGATTAAATCTAAGCACCCTATAAATACAGGGTCGGAAAGTCCCCATGGTTCATCGGCCGTTACTTGAGAGCGATAAAGTAAGTCATAGAAATCCGCGCGATAGAGAAGGATGGCTATAATGAAGGCGTCTCATAGTCACCGCCCGTTTCGCCCTTCCACAAATAAGATCCACTTCCACTTGTAATTACTTATACAATTTCGACTTCGGTATTCCGATATGTTAATACCATCCGTTCACAGAGGGCAGCACAACGCGTAACAAAGAAAACTTTTTACAGTAGCTATTAGATACCTCTGTTTGTAAATCTAGTGACCTTGTTTCCCCTACTGAGAAGTTATTCAAATGGAGTATCGGGCTCAGCTGCATTTAAAGTTCATTTAGTTGTTATTTAAGTATACTTTTTAAAATGACTTAAAAATCCCAAGAAATAAAGCAAAATTCCCTATTTCCCCAATTCCAAAAAAATCTGTAGATCTGGCATCACTCCCTAGGGCTGCCCTCTGTTGATTGTATTAACAACGGAATACGAAGTCGGAATTGTATAAGTAGTGACATCTATTACAGAAAAGGCAAACAACAAAAACAAAGATGACCACCGGTCGCTGAATTACAAGTGGAAGTGGATCTTATTTCTGGAAGGGCGAAACGGGCGGTGACTAAGAGACGCCTTCATTATAGCCATCCTTCTCTATCGCAAGGACTTCTATCACTTACTTTATGGCTCTCACGTAACGGCCGATGAACCATGGGGACTTTCCGACATTGTATATACAGATATAATTTATTGTCCAAAAATCATGGCACTATTATCACTTATCAGTGATAGTGGTTGAACGTGAGCGTCCTTTTTTAACTAAGAGATGAAAAGATAATTTACAAACACTGTAATTGGAAATATTCTATTCAAATTTGTTTCTTTCGAACATTAAATAATGTCTTTCACAGTCGTTCTACAATAGCGAGTACGAAATCTGTATCATCAACTATTTTTGAGTGGTTTCCTGACTGCTTCACATTCGATTTTCGAAAAGAGTAGAACTTTTGATAGTTGCTTTAGAAAAAAAATGTTCCTTTTTTGTTTTGTTTAATTTGAAGACAAGCGCTATGATATATTCATATTTAAGAGGAACAGAAGAAATTACGAAACGTCACATCGTTAACTGTAATACTTAAGTCAGAAACAGTGACAAGTACTACTTTCTTTTTCTTAAAATAATTGTTTTCACAAGGAATGTACAGTTAAGGAGTCGGACCTTTTGTAAATTTAGACAGACCATTTACTTTTAATTTTTTTGACGAAAGTCATCTAAAATCATGACTGTTATCAGTAGTAGATAGTGTTTGATTGTCAACGTTTCTGTAAATATTCGAAGTTAGATAACTTTTTAATTGCTCTCCATTGTACTAAAAATGAAATATGTATCTTCAACTGCTTTTAAGTGAAATTGTTGAACAATTTTTTAGTTGGTTGCCACGGCGCGGCGTCGATTTAGACTTCTTGACATTTCGAGAGACAGATCCGTTCACTTCTTCAGAAGAAGAGAGTGAATTTATTTCGAATTAATTTTTGCACACAAATTCATTGAATGGATATCTAATAATTAACTTAAAAATACGTACTTCTTTCTTTTTAGTTCAAATAATTTTTGTCAATCACACAAGATACTTACAGCTAGGAGGCCGTGGCACGAATTCGTATATAGCTTTAAATCCCTTGTCTTCAATATTGTCGTCAGATTTAAAGTGGATCCACAGGTGTCGATCAGACGACGTGATTAAAGGGGGGAAGTTCTCCCCGCAGAATGGATGTTCTTTTATCTTATTATAGCCGTGGCGTCCGTCCCTGATCTCCAGGAAGTCGTTCATGCAGTTCGTACTGTGCTCAATCCGAAAGTAATCCCTGAAATCCAGCTTGATCAGATGCTGTGACGGAGCTGCAACAAAAACATTTTTGTTTAATTTGTTCGGGAAATACACAGAAAAATGTAATCGTGAATTAAGAATATATGTATATATTTAGGATTTTTTTAAATGTCATATGTATATCTTATATGAATTGTCGATGTAAAATTTTATATTCAGAAGTAAAAGAAGTCAATGTAGTTTCCGATCCCCGTAGCGTTTTAGTGATGTTACCACCAGGTAGGTACAACCAATATTTTGACAGAGCTGCAACGAAAGCAGTGCCACGTCCAGGTATATAAATTGGGATTTCAATTTGTTTTGATACCTTGTCGAAATAAATAACTAACAGGTAAAATTAAATTATCACAATTTAATTATTTTAACAAAAACAAGCTTTATTACATTTCGCCGACGTTTCGACGTCTTTATTACGACATCCTTATATTTATATATGATTTTATAAGTGATAATTTGTAAAAATAATATAAGAATTTTTTAAATATAAAATTGAGAATGGTAGTCACTTTTATTTTAAATATGATATTAAAATATGTAATACAATACATAATATAATTTTATATTTAGAATATAAACGATCGGTACTACCAATTTTATACTTAAAATGTACTTATATTCGCAGTATCAAAATTTTTTACTTGTAAAATCCAGCACAGAGTATTGAGGATGTAACAAAGAAATATATTATATTTTCTTCTTTGTTATATTTCCTTATCTAATTCAGACCAAAAAAAGAAAAAGAATGTAACAATCGACGGTCACCAATATTTATTATTTAAAGTTAAATTCTCAATTTCAGCTAACCTACGCCTCCACGGCGTGGGGTCACGCGGCAAACAGCCATTTAAAGTCACTACAGGCTGTGGAAAACATAGCCCTCCGCACGGCCTCCGACGCGTCCTGGTACATAAGAAACACTGACATATTACGAGACTTACAATACACAAACGCTACACAGACAATAAGACAAATCGCGGAGAAACGGTTTGACGTAGCCGCTAGACATGACAATCCCCTCCTCAGGCAAGCCGTTGACTACGTACCCGACGTGACCGACAAACACAAAAGACCTAGACACCAACTTTTTGACCCTGGGTGACCACCCCAACGACATCCCCCCCCTGCCGCTAACCTTTTTTGTTTCAGAGACTGTCAGGATCAAGAAACGAGGACAACGACACACACACACACATACACACCCCTCATACCCTCCTTACCTCTCCCCTCCCGCGCTAGCCTAAGGGCCACCTTAGCAAAGCGCATCCCAGGCTGCATAACCGCACTACCCTACCCAACCATACCACACACAAACATGATACCACCCCCGGGGTTTACACAGACGAGCCGGCGAAGCAAGAAGAGCGCCAGAAGAAAGGGCCCTAGCCGGAAGGGCCCAGCCAGGACAAAAGGAGGTCCCACAAAGCTCCTACACCGGCCGCATTTGCGGTCCGGGTAGACGACGGATGGGGCCCACCTACGAAGGCTGTCCAGGCCTACACGAGATGGGGCAGGATAGAGAGGGATAATCCCTCTCGATCCTAAATCATTGAGGCCAATTTCTAGCCATGGGATAATGGCGCGGCGGATGAATGAGGAATTTGTTAATAATTTGAAATGGTGAGGAATTTTGAGGAATCACGAAATAGTCCCGAACACATGTTCCGATAGGTTTATATTCCTATTCCATAAATGAATAAATTCGCTTTTTAAATATACAAATTTATCGAAACTATTTTGTTTCTTCCTAACCTCACAAAAATCATGTAGGTCGTTCTGATGACATCACGTTCAGTCGTAAAAAAACGCAATTTCTTAAGAGTTTCTATAAGCTACCTGAAACGTAGAATTTCAAATTCTTTGTAAGTTCATAGAAAGTTACAGATTTGCTTACGAGTGTGTGCAAATCAATCCAAAAAAATCTGTCTATTACATTGGGTATTTTTTATTTCGACAGTAATACTGTATTTCTTTGTTTATGTGTGAGGAATTTTAAGAAAAACTCGACCTAATGCCGTACAAAAATAGTAATACCGGAAGCCAGGAAAATTTTTGATTTTCCGAAAATTTTGGCCGGGTTTTGGTGTATTTATTACAGTACGACATTTATACTGCAAGTTTTGGATCGATACATAGATAAATTTTTAAGCGACGCCGTACATACTTGCTGATACAGGGGTTAGGAATACAGGGTGCAACCCTCTATTTGTAAGTAGCTTATGGAGGGTGATATGAACCAACATCAAATTCACTAATTTTAATTCTATTTTATAAAATAATAACATTTTTGGCCATGCGGTACATTTTTCATGAAACATGTGCTTACTATAGGAAAATTAATTTCCCTCTGAAAAGTAGGATTTTAGGGTGAAAAAATTTGTGTACGGCATTAATATGTTTTGTTAATATTGACAACAATAATAATAAAACAAACAAAATGCCGTACAAAAAAAATGGTTTTAAATGGCAAATAAGTATTACTTGCAAGAATTGATTTTATTTTTACTACTATTTTCTCCTTAATATAAATTATCTACTACTATAATAAGACTTACAATATCATATAGAAATATTTTTCAGTAATGCCGTAACACATACATACATATACATATTACATATTTGTCGATACAGGAGTGAGAAACCCCGGATGCAAACCCCTATATTCTAACCCTTATGGTTTCAGATCACTGAAAAATGGTCGGCACTGTTGCTAAAACATTATTTAAGATGTAAAATAATTTTTAAGTAATACCTATGCCGTTAAAAAACCATAGGACCATATAAAAATTATTAATTTTATAAATTTGAAAAGCTTTCATATTAATATTTTTTTTCACAAGTACATATATAAGTAAAATTTTTTCAAAATCCAAAAAATTATTAAAAAATCAATAAAAAATCTGTATTCGAATATTTTAAAAAAAATTGCAAATGCGGGGGGTACTGTTACTTCAAAATAATACTTTCTTGCACGTCATTAAATTTCTAAATATCTCAAAATATTTTCTCAATTCTCTACACATTTTTTTTTTAACTTAAATACAATGTCATTCCACGGTACAAATTAAATTTCTCTTAAAATTAGAATCAAACTCAATTTAGACATATAGTTTCGGAGAATCATTCCAACGAATATGTACGGCATTGCAATTTTCATTCTTTATGTTATATTTCTGATGAAAATTTGTAAATGCCGTATAGTTATTAATGACCTAAAACTGTAAAAATTGAATGAAACATATTATCAGCTATGTAAAATCCACTAGTTAAAAATGTGCGGCATTGGTTTTTTGTTATTTTTTTTACTTGAAAAGTCAATTACAGCCATAATATTTTGAATATAACATTTTTAGTTAGTTAACAAGGAATTTTCAAAATTTATTTATTTGTTTTTTAATTCGAATTTTTAATTTGAACCATTAATTATAACCAGCCATTATTTAGTACGATAGTTTTTGGTTAATTAATGATTTTACCGAAAAAAAAAACTCAATTCCAAAATACAATTATTTATAAACTTTTGCATTAACCATAATTTTCAGACGGCACATATGCTAAGAATTATTTGGAGAGTTAAATAATCATGTGGAATCGATGCCGTACATTTTTCAATGACTTGAAACAATAGGCGCTAAAATAGAGGGCTGCGCCTTGCATTTCTAACCCCTGTATCAGCAGATACATACGACGTCACTAAAAGAGTTATCTACGTATCAATCCGAAACTTGCAGTATAAATGCCGTACTGTAGTAAATCACCAAAAACCGGGTCAAAATTTTCAGAAAATCAAAAATTTTCCTGGCTTCCGGTATTGCTATTTTTGTAGGCATTAGGTCGAGGTTTATTTTTTTTTGTATAACCTATATGCTTTAGAAATGTCGTACAAAAATGTTTTGCCGAAAACGACCCCCCTTGGTGGACAGTTTTAGCTTACTTGTGTACTCATCTGAATCAACAAGAATTGACGGCGTCGTTTCTAAAGTTATTGTTATATGTAGCAGTAACGATTTATAAGTAGTAATTCATGCTGGGTCAAATGACCCCTTGAAAATTTCCGATGAGCTTATAGTCTAGTTTTCAAGGGTTTTATTTACGAAGGAACACTGAAAGAAATGGGCTTATTAAACTGTTTATCTAGAATAATGTGTATAGCTTTTATTAAAAAAAAGCAATCATCTCCATACTCATTATTCAATCAGTTTAACTGGAAGGTGCTTAATACACCTTATGCATCTATGAAATAAAGGTTATAATGAATTACTTATACATTATTAGGTGTTATAGACTTTATATTCCAATTGTATAGTAGGGAAGATTTGTTGTATAAAGACCAGTATCCGAATTTGTATATAACAATTGTATTAACAGAATTATTTGTTCTTATACTGAATATGTTTCCGTTTTTAACGTGTAAAACGCATCTTATAATGGTTAAGTGATCGTCACCTCTCGGTGCATAATCGGTTATGATCGTTGTTAAGTTATATTCATAGTCTTGTAATAATAATCATATGTCAGACCCGAGAGCGAAGTGCGCCGACTCAATAAGAAACCTGGCTATTCCAGCCGCTGATTTAGGGTTCGCCGCACGAGCTCATCCCTTCCAAGATTTCAGTAGCATGCTATGCATGAAGCAGAACGGTACTCAACTATCTTATACAGTCCACTTTTATTGTCCATACATGTTCAATCATTGTCAAAATAAACACACAAAACCACAACGTCTTTATTATCTTTACTCAAGAAGAGAAAATACAACAATCGTAAAATTTCCGACAGTCCGCTGTGCATCGACTTACACACGTCTAGTTTGATGAAAATGGACAGTATATGCACATGTTTTGTGGGATACATGATCATATCGCGTTGTGTGAAATGGAAAATTATTATGTAAGTATCTAACTGTTTTATGGCTTGT
>NW_019416311.1:93534-128060 GCF_000390285.2 Anoplophora glabripennis
ACGCGTATTGCTAACACAGTTGTATAGTGACTATAAACCGTATTCTTTATTAAATTATTGTGTAACTAATATACAACGTTTTTTATATACCCTTTACGAAATGATAGCAATAACTGTTATTAACGTGTTCGATATCGTTATTAGAACAATAATTATAGTACTAATTATAAGTTTTGTAATAATAAATGTATTAAACTGTTGTATGCTCTATATGAGTTAAAAACATGTGACATTAAGTTTTCAAACATTTTATTGTCTAATTGTAATTACAAGTTGAAGTTCTAATGTAAACATACAACACACATTTCAGTATTACAAATGATGATAAATCGCTCCCAAGACTGTCCAGTTTATTTTCTTAGTATAACGATGCACCCGTATTTTCTTGTTTTACATGAGAATTTGCACTATAACTCTTCCACCTCAACAATGAAGCCTCCCCTGAAAAGGCTGAGCTTCTTTTCTTTTAATTTTATTTCCTCTGGTTGATTGACTTTAGCCATGCTCTTCTTTGTCACCGTCAGCCTTCTGTTCCTCCATCTTATGTAAAGCTTAACATCAGCGGTTTCTAATGAGGCATACAAGATAATAATTTTTAATATTTAGACAAGATTTACATTTGAAAAAACAAAACAATTACAAATCATAAAACAGATAATTTTCCATTTCACACAACACGACATAATCATGTATCCCACAAAACATGTGCCTATACTGTTTATTTTCATCAAACTAGAAGTGTAATAGTCGATGCACAGAAGACTGTCGGAAATTTTACGATCATTTAAGACGCGTTTTTACGTTAAAAACGGAAACATAATCATTATGAAAACGAATAATTCTGTTAATACAATTGTTATAACAAATTCGAATACTGGTCTTTATACAGGGTGAACGAGAATGATTGACCGTGCCGCCTCATACTGAATTTTGATGTGCGGCATACCAGTTTTTGATACCAATACTAGAATCATGAGCGCAGGTTGAGGGATTTTAATGGTAAACAAATAATTACGTTCAAACGTCAAATAAATTAGGTTACTGTCAAAATGGAAATTCATANACTATACAACTGTGCTAGCAATACGCGTTTTATATCCAATATTCACCTGTTTAACTGTCACATATAGTATACAATGGTCTTATAATGGTATATATAATTCTAATAAAGAATAAAACGCATTTCTTTCGGTGAATTTACAAGGTAAACGTTAATTATGATAAATTGATAAATTCTAAATTCAATATTTCATTATTAATTAATTGATTATTAATTCTATATTCAATATGTATTTGATGTTGATGTTGCATTCTATTGGTTATAAATTTCTATCTTAAAGAAAAATCTGTATTTCAATGAATTTCATTAGTGTAGATAGTAAATATCTAATAAATTTATTAAAACATTGGGACTAGAAAAATAACTATTACACAGACACACAAAAAAACTCCAATAGACCCAATCGCATCATTTCCGAAGGAATTCGATGCGATAAACACGATCCTGTAGTCAATTTAAGTGAAATTTTTGGATGAAAACTGGCTCAAATATGGATTAAAACTATTTTTGTCCTAAATTTTGTCCGAATATATAATATTCGTGGTATTTTGAGGCACTGAACACGATACCATTAGTAAAATTTACCCATAACCTCGATATTTCTCAGAAAATTCAGTATTTGGGTGAAAACTTGCCATATATGGGTTAAAACTGATTTTTTCCTGAATTTTATCTAAATGTATTATTTTCTTAGTATTTTGAGATGCTCAACACGATGCCATCAGTAACATTAGTAAAATTTACCCATTTTCTCAAAAAATCTATTGCCATATATGGGTTAAAACTAATTTTTTCCTGAATTTTAGCTAAATGTATCATTTTCTTAGTATTTTGAGATGCTGAACACGATGCCATCAGTAACATTAGTAAAATTTACCCATTTTCTCAAAAAATCTATTATTTGATTGAAAACTGGCCCAAATATGGATTTCCTGAGAAATATCGAGGTCATAGGTAAATTTTACTAATGTTACTAATGACATCGTGATTAGCGTCTCAAAATACTACACTGAATGAAATGCGCTTAATTTTTTATTAGAATTCTATATGCCATTATAAGACCATTGTATACTATATGTGACAGATAAACAGGTGAATATTGGATATAAAATGCGTATTGCTAACACAGTTGTATAGTGACTATAAACCGTATTCTTTATTAAATTATTGTGTAACTAATATACAACGTTTTTTATATACCCTTTACGAAATGATAGCAATAACTGTTATTAACGTGTTCGATATCGTTATTAGAACAATAATTATAGTACTAATTATAAGTTTTGTAATAATAAATGTATTAAACTGTTGTATGCTCTATATGAGTTAAAAACATGTGACATTAAGTTTTCAAATATTTTATTGTCTAATTGTAATTACAAGTTGAAGTTCTAATGTAAACATATAACACACATTTCAGTATTACAAATGATGATAAATCGCTCCCAAGACTGTCCAGTTTATTTTCTTAGTATAACGATGCACCCGTATTTTCTTGTTTTACATGAGAATTTGCACTATAACTCTTCCACCTCAACAATGAAGCCTCTCCTGAAAAGGCTGAGCTTCTTTTCTTCTAATTTTATTTCCTCTGGTTGATTGACTTTACCCATGCTCTTCTTTGTCACCGTCAGCCTTCTGTTCCTCCATCTTATGTAAAGCTTAACATCAGCGGTTTTTAATGAGGCATACAAGATAATAATTTTTAATATTTAGACAAGATTTACATTTGAAAAAACAAAACAATTTCAAATCATAAAACAGTTAGATAATTTTCCATTTCACACAACACGATATAATCATGTATCCCACAAAACATGTGCCTATACTGTTTATTTTCATCAAACTAGAAGTTTAATAGTCGATGCACAGCAGACTGTCGGAAATTTTACGATCATTTAAGAGGCGTTTTTACGTTAAAAACGGAAACATAATCATTATGAAAACGAATAATTCTGTTAATACAATTGTTATAACAAATTCGGATACTGGTCTTTATACAACAAATCTTCCCTACTATACAATTGGAACATAAAGCCTATAACACGTAATACTGTATAAGTAATTCATTACAACCTTTATTTCATAGATGCATAATGTATATTAAGCACTTTCTAGTTAAATTCATTGAATAGTGAGTATGGAGATGACTGATTTTTTAAAAAAAAGTTATATATTTGTTATAAAAGTTTTAATATGCCCTATACACATTATTCTAGAGAAACAGTTTAATAAGCCCATTTATTTTAGTGTACGAAAATTATATATTTGGACAAAATTTAAGAGAAAAATCAGTTTTGATCCATATTTGCGCCAGTTTTCACCCCAAAAATTTCACTTTTCTTAGAAATTCATCGGGAAGTCTTAAATTTTACTACACAGAATCATGTTCAGTGCATCGAAATCCGCCGGAAGTATGTGGATCTCTTGGATTTGGACTTTTTTTGTGTAGCTGTGTTATTGTTGCGGTTGGTTCAGTTTAACGTAAGCTAATTATTTGAAGTACCTATTGCTGATGAACTAATTTCAAGTATTTTTATTGATGTAGAGTACTTAGTAATATTTGAATTGTATTAACTGAACAGAGACTTTGCTCTAAGCCGATTAATTCTGTCGAAGGTGAATCCCAGTTACGGCTTATTTTAATCTTAGCAATGCGAGACGAAGGCGCCTAAGGCAGGGAACCATAATAAATTCGTCCGATTATTTAACGATGCGGAAGTCAGAAATGTGTTCTATTTTTATTTCACTCTTTCAGGCCATAAATTTACGTAAGTGCGACGTTAATTTGGAGCAATTTCTCCAACATACTCATAAATCACCCCTTAATTCGGTATTTTGTATAGCTCTCCTTGCAACCTGGACTGCGCCGCACGGAGAACCTTTAACAAATTTGCAGTTCACGCTTGCTGGAAGCTGGAGTGATTTGAATAACTCATGAATAACGTCCCGGCTGCCGATAAGTTTTGTTTGTCTTGATATCAGAACCGTTTTCAGTTTTTTTTTACATTTTTTTTCTTATTTCCCTTTAAAATTCGGTCTGGTAGTTTAAATAGGCCAATTAGCGTACAGCCCCAACATTAAAAAATATTTGACTGGAAATTTGTACGACGTATAACATGGGGATTTTACATAGCCCTGTTTCATAAATAATTTATTCATTGCATCGACTGTAAAAGTTGCTTCATCCATTACTAGAACAAACTTAGTGAAATCAGCATCACACATGCTTTCTTATGAAAGCCATTTGCAAAACTTTACTATTTTAAGATGGTGCCGTGTGAAGAGTTCCGAGCTAACAAATTTCTTGTTTAAGCTTGAGAAAGCTTCAAAACTAGTGAAGTAGAACAGTATGCACCAAGGACATCGAGTCTTTCACCAAACCCATTAAGACAACACCGGTTAAGATTAACAATTTTCAGCTATGTTTCGAGTCTAACGTCAAGCTTTCCGTGGAGCCAAAAATCGCTTTAGGTACATAAACCAGGACAGATAATGTTTAGAGAGACCGATGCTATTGGTCGAAGTCTACCAGGGGTTTCTCAAAAAAATCATGAAATAAAACAACAGAACCAATGGACGACATGATGAACATAAGTCTAAAAACTCAGCCACCTTCGATGACAGGTCTAGAAAATATTAGAAATTACTCAAATCCAGTAAGGTCAAAGGTAAGAAACAACAGACAAGATCCACCTCAAGGATAGCGGAGCCATTAAGAGGGGTGATCGAATGTCGACTCTGGTTTTCAGTAATTAATTAACCACGACAACGTTCATGACCCATACAAAGTACTATCTCCACATTTACTTTCATTACATTAAAATGGGTCTTACTGCATGGAATCAAACCATATCTACTAAATTAATTAATACCAAATAAACTTTTTATATTCTACATTAAATTGTTATAAATTGAGCTCAGACTAAGACCTAGATTCTGTACTTGATCACATGTATCTACAAACCGTGATGTAAAATTATAGTAACCTGGACAAGAAACTTCAACACCGCTTTTCATACGAGTTTCGTTTAATATGAACGCATACATCCTCTAATAGAGGTTATTAGCAGGAATTATATTCACAGGATTAATTAATTTGTAAAACCTACTCCAGCATAATTTTATGATATATTAATTTCCATTAATAATTTCCGTTGTGAATTATAGCCCGGATAAAACTAATATATAGGCTTTTCAATTATGCCACTAGAATACTGAGCGATTGTTCCAAATCGACGGTAGGTATTACCTATTTTCACCATATCTAGGTTAATATTAACATCTGATTTATTTTTTTCTAAAACAAAATTGGTTAGTTCCAGTAACAAAGAAACTGATACATAAGGACGTTGAAGACATTCAGATCAGAAAGGTACACGATTTAACACCTTTGCATATTTATTGTGTTATTCAAAACAATTGGGAATAGCACAAAGTACAGGGCTGTTTTTAAAACATATTTCACTGAGTTAGTTAAGACGAAAGGGAAGTTGTTCTTTCCAAAAAAAAAAAATATAGAGCACATGAAACAGCTTCATTACTGTAAAATAGGTAGAAGGGTGCGAGTCCAGAGGGCATATTTCTAACTTTTCACTGCACTCAAGGCAATCGAAATGTAAGTGTAAATTTAATATAAATATAGAAATATCAAAATTGTAAATTGAGATTGTAAACTTTTCAGGGTTCCATCTCGGCAATTAAGTGTAAAAAGTGAAGTGCATATAAATTACTTCAAAATTTTGTGATTGACAAAATTTTTCTTCGTTGTGTATGGATGGTGCAGGGATCCAAACAAATTCCTCGATGACAGGACCTTTGAAATATCCATATGAAAACCATTAAATTCTGCGCTACTTTTGCAAACTATAGAATTGTCCAAAAATTGCTGTGTTTTAAGACATTTTAACTTGAAAGTTTTTTTTGGGAAACAAAAGTTATTTACTTAATTTTTTTTAATTTGTTTGAAGTCACGCCTAGATGTTATGCAACATTTTTCATATTAAGTAGCGCTGTTTAAAATAGTACCTACTTGATTTTTTTTTAATTAAACTGTTTTTAAATCTGTCTGAGTTATAAAACAATCATTATTTCAACGTATTTTCGCAATAATTATAATAGTTGGAGACATGCCGTTATGTTTTTCCAAATTAATCAGTTTCCATTTACCTCATCAACTGTATAGATTCGTTTTTTTCACATTTACTAAATTTCTAGATTTTCCACATTTACTACATTAGCTATTTACCATATTTGCATTAAATTCTGTTTAGTAATGCATTTGTTTTTAATCAAGGCAAACTGCTTTTTAATTGGGAAAAAAGACTGACCAATTTTTTTTATTTTTTGTGATAAGTACAACAAACAATATACTTTTTGAAAGCACAGAACATCTTTTTAAAATATAAAATATTAATTATTTGACTTAAAAACTAAAAAACATCGAAAATTCGTTTTGACTTGAAGATGTATCGCTAAAAGTGACCCTTAATTTTCTATCTGTCTATAATAATAATCGAGATAGGTACCTTAACAAGACATCAGAAATGTACTACGCGAGTCGCCTCGTTATACTACGCAGAAGAAATACTTAACAATTACATTTTTCGTGCATTCAACTAAATCCATTTTTCCTACTAAACCTGCATTTGTTCTTGGAACGATTGTTTTGAACTTGAATTTGCTGACAAGAACAATGGATGCGTAGGTATGTAATCTACAATACGAGTAAAATTAAAATTTCTCTCGTGCTGGTTTTGTATGTTTTTACAGGTTCGCAATTTTCCACATAAAAACATATGATGCCTACACGGGCAAAGTTCCCAACTAGTTGCAAATTTATAATTTTGTTTAGTATTGAAATAAATATATAGTTGTGGTGTAGTATAACTAAAACAATGAATGAAAGATAATTGATTCAATTAATATAACTTGAAAGCTTCTGTAGAAACTAGATAGTATTTAAATAAACATAAGACGTACATATAAACTACGAGGAAGTGAATGCTGTACTATATTAAAACCTTTGAAGGATATTTTAATTTGCCACATTTTCTGCTTATTTCACATTGATGAAAATTTTAAAAATAAATTCATATTCATTCATATTGCTGCGAATTTACGCGTATTATATGTAACTAGAAATCCAATGTAGAAAAGTAATATGACGGAAACTTATATCAGTTTCTTTGCTACTTACCCTTAAGAAGTTTTTTAATAATAATCTGCAAATATATTATAGTAGCCTGGAAAGAACGTGTTTACGTTATAAGGAGTAAATTAAAGTTAATATTCAAAGATTAGTTCTGCACTAGTATACAGGGTCGGAAAGTCCCCATGGTACCAATCTTACGTGCATAGATTAATTTGAGCGAACTAAATAGGCTATTTATGAATGAAATTTATACAATACATATTAGCTCGCATATATAGGTTCGGAAAGTCCCCATGGTACATCGGCCGCTACGTGAAAGCGATAAAGTAAGTTATAGAAATCCGTGCGTTAGAGAAAGATGGCTATAATGAAGGCGTCTAATAGTCACCGCCCATTTCTCCCTTTCACAAATAAGAAGTGGATCTTATTTGTGGAAGGGCGAAATTGCGCGCTTAAAAACGAATTTAGACAGGTCTTCGGACATGAAAATATGATAGTCCAGAATCATTGTTTTCCTCATTTTTGTGATCGATGGTAATATACATCATCCATGCATAGAGAATAACGTTATTACCAGAGCAAAGTAAATGAATGAAACGTAAGAAAAATGAAGGCTCATCCTCATCACCATCAAAAACCAAAGTGAAATTGTCGTGAAGTTGGACATTTGGCAAATTAACTGTTCTGTAAAAAAATTGGACATACAAGTACAGATTGTACGAAACATATAGAAAAAGTATCCCGTAAAAGTGGGTGATAACAATAAACGTTATATTATGAACCAGTGCCATTTCAAAACACACACACACATTATCTGTGAAACAAATTACCAAGATTTATTAGAACACCTGAACACTGGGTGTGAGCATCTAATTATATGCAAGGCTATGGCTGATGGTTATAGGTAAAGTGTGAACTTAGCAACTTGGTTGTCGCAGGGTATAAGCAGAACAACAAAAATGTTGAAAATTGTGAACAACCACTTACGAATTGATTTTGTAGAGGCAATGCAGAAAATAAATGCAATCAAACCCAAATGGCAATTAATGGACATTCATCACGTAGATTCTCCCAAGTAGCACGACAAAAGGTACGTGATATTGGAGATAATTTATAAATAAACGATATTATTTAAAAATCGAATCCTCCATACACTAGTCCCACTTTACTATTCAAAATAATAACGGCCGACAGCCCCAGGTGTAACCACTATAGAGTATTTAATGCTTTCCTTTAGGTACCTCACGTAAATGAACACTTAGATAGGTTGAAAAATAAATGTATGTAAATATTTCACAGGTCTGGATTTAGTCTCTGGATATTATCAAATACCCATTGCAAAAGATTCAGTAAGTAACACAGGATTTGTAACACTAGTAAGATGTTATGAGTATTTGCAGGTCTCGTAAGTATTCTAGCTACTTTTCAGCGAACGTTAATCCAGGGGCCCTTGGGCGCTTTACGTTTTTCTATAGTAATGGATTCCATGAATGATACTTTAATCCTATCGGTAAATATACATAGAATAAAATTGAGTACCTTATAGATCTTGAATATATCGAAAATTTTAGATTTTAGTGCACTGCACTAACTAAATGAGATTTGATATCGAGGATTGGTCGATGGTGGTTACAAAGCAGGGATTTTGATTCTGTACTTTCTGAGAGTATTAACAATTTTTTTACTGCATATATTGTTCTTTGACCGACTAATTAAACGATATTTATCCAAAATATTAAGTCGTATATGCCTTGATACAGATGAATATAACATCGTATTTACCATAAAATTCGCATTTAGACAAATTTTGAATTGTTATCATGATGAATTGGGTCAGGTACCACTTGACAAATTTAGCAAAACTTATTAGTGTTTTGGAATACGGCGTTACACAATGAAATACATTGCTAATTATGTGTACGATAAGAAAACTAGAATTTTTTACTCAATACTTGAAATGTCGAACAAAATAGTAATTTATGGGTAATGTAATGACAGACGCCTTCACAAAATTCGTTTGTCTAAAAGCAGTATCTTAATAAAATTAAGTTAACATAGTGTCCACAAAATAAACTCATTTTGCAAATTGTATTTCAATTTAAACACTCCGAAACCAGTACTATATAATATTGATTTCAATATACAGGGTGGCCAAATGAAAATGAAACGGACCCATTTTCACGAACTGCGTCACGATTGTAGAAAAACGCTCAGACCCGTCGATTTTAGATTAAAGGGGTAAGCATCACCCCAAAATATTTAAATGGCATTGGGGGTTGAGTAATATTTCTTTTGAAAGCTGTTACAATTCTCTTTACAACAGACTTTAAATTTTATAATTCCGCCCAATACTTATAAAGAATTTTGATTTTAAAGTAGAAACTTAAGTACAAACAATTAGTAACGGTATAAATGTTAGTCATTCGAGTTAAGTACGCCAATGGCATAAATTTAGTATTTCTTGCGTTACACTGATTTTTGGCAATTTGTTATCACTTTCGTAAAAAAACACAATTGTAAAAAACAGAAATGAATGCTATACACACACAATGAACGTATAATTAGTGGATTCCAAATTATTTTCTAGTATTATTTGGAAGCGTTGGTTGGTAGTTTATTTAATTGTCTTTTTGAAAATTAAACTCTATGGTTTATTCCATTGCGAAAAGAGTAGATATCATTTCGCTTTACTTTATGAACAATAAATGTGCGAATAGAACAGCTCAGCTATTTAATGAACAACATCAAGATCGACATGTCAAGAGGAAGTGTGTCCTAGAGTTAGTAAAAAAATTTCAAGAGACAGGGAACGTAGCCAATAAAAAACGAGAAATTGAAAAACCTATAGTTAATGAAGCTAGTGAAGTTGCAGTTTTGGGACGAGTTCATCTTGCTCCCACATTAAGCACGAGGCAGCTAGCATCTGTGTCTGGAATCAATCGAACTAGCATACAAACCATTTTGAAGAAGAATAAATTCCATCCATACAAAATACATTTAGTCCAGGAACTTCATGAGGATGATTATGAGCGCCGTTTACAATTTTGCGAAATAATGAGTAAGCGAGCGGGGAACGATCCACAGTTCCTTTTTACCATCTGTTTTTCTGATGAATGCAGTTTTTTCTTGAACGGGACGGTAAATCGTCACAATTGCCGCTATTGGTCCGATTCAAACAAAAGAGTTTTTCACGACGTGCATACACAGCAACCGGAAAAATTAGATGTATGGGCTGGAATTTTCGGTGACCGGCAGGTGGGTCCTTTTTTCTACCTGGCAATTTGACTGGCCAAATATATTTGCAATTACTGGAAGACGCTGTCGACCCTGCCTTGACTGATATTATTGAAAATGTTCCAGAGTATGATGAAGATCATTTTATTTTTCAACAGGACGGTGCTCCTCCGAATTATGCGTTAATTGTCCGTCAGTATTTGGACCAACGTTTTCTACGGAATTGGATTTGGAGAAGAGGCAGCATTGAGTGGCCTTCACGATCACCGGATTTATCGCCCCTTGATTTCTTTTTTTGGGGATACCTAAAGAGTAAAATCTATAAAACACAGCCAGCGCCGCGTCGCTGGAAGATTTGCGTCAAAAAATCATCGACGAATGCCGTCGAATCACTCCGGAAATGCTTCGGAATACGCGCGAACGATTCAAACAAAATCTTTATTCTTGTATGGAAGCGGGCGGTCATCAGTTTGAACATTTAATCAACTAAGTAGTAAGTAAGCAATTAAACATAATTTAAATTTTAATATGTAATTTTTTTTCAAAGTATTGGGCGCAATTATGAAATTTAAAGTCTGTTGTAAAGAGAATTGTAAGAGCTTTCAAAAGAAATATTACTCAACCCCCAATGCCATTTAAAAACATTTTGGGGTGATGCTTACCCTTGCTTGGGGGTGAAAGTGGCGGAGTCAAAAATACCAGCAAAGAATGCCCCCCTTTAATCTAAAATCGACGGGTCTGAGCGTTTTTCTACAATCTTGACGCAGTTCCTGAAAATGGCTCTGTTTCGTTTTCATTTGGCCACCCTGTATTTAATTTTGTATTACTAGATGTATATTTTCACATGTTTATTATGTATGTGATGGATTCATTGAAATAATGCATTGTTTTAGTAGTGATGAAACAACACAGTTGTATTTAACGTTGGTTTTTATATACCAAATAGATTTACCTACATATACAATAATGATAGTTGATGCTGTTTTACCAAAATTGGATATCACAAAATGATTACCATGTTTGTTGTGAATATTGCAATGAGGATGAACAATAATAGACATGGATAAAAAGACTCACTGATACTAATAAATTTGTTAAATTAACTACTTTGTATTATGTTTGATGTTGAACCTCAAAGTGTTGAGATTTTAACAAATATGCTAAGTATTCTTCTCACTGGTACAAGAATACCATTTCGTCACCTGTCAGTAGGATGTCTTTGACACAAGTTGGCAACTGCTTCTGTCGTTGCTATACAATTTGTTAATTTGTCCCACAAACAAACAAATAAGAAAGCTTACTCGCATTCCACAACTTACATCTTACTTGCACCGAAAATAGATGAAACATTAAGAATGAACTGGATAAGATTTTCTGAAGCTCATTTGTTTCGAGCTAACAAATTAATAAACTCATATATCCATTTGTCATTTAGTTTTTACGACCTAGTACAATATTTCATTTTCAGAAACAGCTATGCCTAAAGTTGAAAACATATAAAAATATCTCTCCATTATTATACAGGGAAAAACAAAATATTTGTATAAACTTTTTCTATTATTATGACGCAAATTCCTTTTTAAATGCATAGTAGACATCAAATGTTTACTCATTCTTGAAACTTCACCAAAGTTATATTTTTTATTAGACTTCCAGAGATGCCAGTGGTTTTAAAAGGTAACTGTCGTTATTTCATTATTCTTTGTAGCAAAAGTCTATTTTAATTCATAGATATTCATGTTATAGAAACACAGAAAGTAAAAATTAAGGTCAAATTTTTCGAAAATGATTTATCCAAATTGATCAAGGGTGCTTTTTTATGATAAATGTCTCGGGATCAGTACTTTCCAAAAATTATACAACGGATATTGAAAATACTCAAGAATTACGTAAATTATTGTCCAGTTTTCCTAATTTAGGTTAATATTAAAGGATGAAGATATCGCAGAGAAGAGTTATTATCACTTAGAAAAATGTTTTCCATTTCTGAATAGAAGTTTGATAAAAATATATCCTTATTTTTTATGTACTATCTGCCCTGGAAGCATCCAGAGAACTTTGCAAAATTGAAAAACTTTATGATCAGTAAATGTATCAAATATATATTTTTTAAATTTTTGAAAAATTTCCAAGATTTTTTAAATAATTCACTACACTATAACGCTGGGCATCCGTAAGGGTATAGGTATATTGATTGCCTCGATCATTTAATCAAGCTACCGTCGTTAGTCACTTATTCCTAATCTAACTCCTTAAATTTCTATTCACAACTTTCTTATCTCACAGCAATTATCAGGGCTTAAAGTTTCCACCTTCCCGTGTAGAGGGAATGTCAGGCGTCGGACAGTATACTGCGAATGAACAAAAAGATATCAATGGAAATAGATACAAAGGGAAGGTAGGTGTTTCCTGCTGTGGAATTTGAAATATTCCCAAGTAATATAGCAGATCCATCTTCATTTTAATATATTTTCAAACTATCAGCCATGATGTGAAATATAAAATTATTATCTAAATTTCTTATTCCGACAATAAGTGGAATCATCTACATTACTAACGTAACAAAAAAATCAAATGTAACTACTATATACTACATATAATTACATATTATAAAGTTTAATTTTGGAACAAGGAAGTATAAATTGTTTCTGTGTAAATGTGAATTGCGCTTTTCTTTCGATATTGTTTTATTTTCTAATTTTAATCTTAATTATTATTATTCACTTAATTTTTACTCAGACCTGATTATAGTGAAATTAATTAAAGGCTATATACCGACCTATTTAATTTTTTGTCAATTCGTCTGACACAACAAATTCAGTTAATATTTGCTTGTGAGAAACGCGATGATGTTTCGATTATTACACATATTTCGAAGTGTTTTTTTAAATTAATATTTTCACGAATTTTCTTAAAAAAGGTACAATACAAGGGAGTCAGTGACCAAAGAGAAAACTAGTTTTAACTTTTACAAAAGGAAAATGGCGCAGCAACATGATGAATGAGAGGGAGACTTAACGATATCGTAAACTGGCAAAAAACTCTCGAAAGAGGAATCTGGAAATATTCACTAAGAGTACCAAATATAAGTTTCTTGAGAGTATTTACACAATCGGTATTATATGTATTTGAGTGTAAATTAATCGCTGTCAGTACAAATATGGTCATAAAATCGTCAAAATGCCGAATATTAATTGAAAATATAACCAATTATTCAAGTCAGTGTTACATACTTAATGTCTTCGCTGTTACCAGTTATTTATGATGTAAAAAAAACATTTTTCTTTCTATCAACAGAATGGCAAATTGTTGAAACAAAATTAATTTATGCAATTTATAATTTTGATGTTTTTTATTTTGGAGAAATGATTTTGCCTAGAAGAATAATAGAACGATCTTTTTTTGGTATATCTATTAAAAAACTTGAATGCTATTTCAGAATGTTTTAAAAATGTTGCTCTTGTAAACATTTCCTGTTCAAATCATTTTCTGTCCACCTATGTGTAAAAATATTATAGTCCGGGAGACAGCAACACATTTTTGTTGCTTATATCAAAAATGCTGATTAACATTTATATAAGTATTAGATTATTGGTTGTGCATGTATAAACCAGCAGTCAGCTAGCGTACCCACTTTGGGGGAAGCTAGGAGAACGCCACCCACGCAAAAAAATATTGAAATAAAAATAAACCATGAATCTTAAATGATATTATAAAGTAAAGAAAAATGATAGCCAGCTGTTAAAACGTTGCTGGATAATATTGGTCAGCTGTCATATATTAGCTAAAAGAAGTTTAAATATTAGTGATTTCAAAAAGCTTCAAAATTGGTATGTATAATATATGATGTAATTAACAAATAATTGTGTCAGCTGGTTGTAGAACGAGGGAAAGAACATAATACAGACTCAATAAAGATTATAGTTCGCGTTGAGTGAGTCACATGTGCTCGAGTACCGTGCATTGTCTTCGTAAAACTAGCTGACGACTTTTCTCTTGTGTCACCCTCAGCAGACGATTATAATAAAAATTTTTTGCTATTGAAAGTATCTTGAATATACAGCATATAAAAGAGTATGCCGTTATTTTTTGTAGGTAAAAGTTTATTTTTTTTCTTAAATTTTGATTTTAATTCTTCTATCTTGCGAAAAGAAAACAGCCGACCGTTTTAAGTACTGAAGAAGAAGAAGATGAATATATAACGTACCAACATATGAATATAACGTTGATAGTACAATACATGAAGCATATTCGATGGTGGAGAAATTTTATTGCCGCATATATGAATCAAAATAATTACTAAAATCAGTGCAGCTCATTTGACTACTTTTATGATAACCTATGAAATAATTGAAAACGATGATGTATTTCGGCTGCTAAAAACAATATCGACGAATCATTATTGCCGTCGTTAGTTCGAATTGCAACAGCATTTTTTTTAGACATCATATAGTATATAGCGAAATTCTGGGCCAATGCTTTTTGCAAAATTCTGAGTCAACTTACTCCAGCTGAATATATTTGTTCAAATGGATCGATGGCAAACAATAGGGTGTTTGCACCAAATAAATGTGTAGAGTTTTTTTACTGAATGTTAATCTACAATAAAAGTTAATAGGGATCGTTCAAGCAATTTCGCTAAAAGCTAACTATATAAACTTTGATTTGATTTTAAAAATTTTAATTCAAGTAGTAAGCTATTGTTATGAACTTGTGACGTACTGGACTATGGACGTTATTATAGAAAACATCTTATTTAACTCCTCTCTCTTTATCTGTCATTGGTATGAGATTTTAGTTTAACTTCATTTTAGAATATCATAGTTGGTCGTTAGTTCCGATTTAGTTTGATACCTACATATATTTTTTGAATTTTCAGTAAACATATAATAATTTCACACAAAAATAAAACAATATAAGCAAGTTTTTGTCAGGCAATTTAATGTTATGAAAATATTTGAAAAGGTGGTAAATATGCCATTAAAATTGCACTTCATCCAATTGCAGGATTATTTTATGATAATTTTAAGTAAATTAATAAATTCTTATTATCAACATTTTAACAGCTGACTATAATTTTCTACTATATAAATAATAATTAACCCTTTTTTGGAACGACTAGCTCCAAAAGGTCGCTGTCTCCCGGACTATCAGGAATTTAGTTTCCGCCCCCTGCCATTGTTCATCCATACAGAGCAAGGGTACGCTTAAGACTGAGAACGTGTCACTCAATGAATAAAATTAAATACAAAAAGCATTTTGTTACAAAGGAGAGGTTCTTTCTACAAAAACGGTTCATTTCAGGGTTATGCATCGAAATGCAGCTGTACTGTGTTACTTTTTAACAAAGCCAAGAAAGAATGAAATTGATTGCACTTTCAGAATATAACAAAGCAGAAAAGTTTTTCACTGTAATACTATGATACGATAATATAAAATAAAATATAAATGTATGTTTTAATAGAAATTGGAAAACTTAATGGAACATGTCATGTCTGACATTAAAAAAATATTATCCTGTACAAGATAGACGCAAAAGAAATACCTCTTAATGGAAGACATCATTTTTTGTGTGGATATTCTTATAATGTTGGGACATTCGATGTTTTATATAGAACTAAGGCATATACAAGTTTTCCTATGAATGTAAATAATTTATAGGTACAATTTGTCAACAGAATGTTTGTATCTAATATATTCTCTGCTTTAGGTTTACACTGTTAATTATATAATTAGTGTCAATGAACACTTTATACATAATGAGTGAATCCACTGGGTTAAATTATTATTAAGTATACTTTTTTGCATACATCTTTTACATTTTAGAAGTCTATTTATAGAGAAAATTTGTACTAAAACTGATCAATCGTACTCAAACATAATATCGATTAAATTAAATGCATTTGGATTTAGTGCACCTCTGCAAAATTTTTTCGTTTCTTACTTGAGTAATAGGGTTCAACATGTTGCTTACCACGGTTATAGATCTAGTAATTTTTTGGCAATGTCGGAAGTACCACAGGGCTCTAATCTGGGACCACTTCTATTTTTGCTCTTTATAAATGACTTTTGTTCTATTGTTGGTTGTCGCTATTTGATGTTGGCTGATAATCTTAAAGTTTACTCTAAAATTGACAGCGTATCTGACTGCATTAATATCCAGAATCAATTGAATAGAATTGAACATTCGTGTCAGATTAACAATATCAGCATGAATGCATTAAAGTGTAAGATTATGACCTATACGAGGAAACAAGAATTTGTGTATTTTTATTATACGTTTAAATCAAGGCATTTTACAACGATGTGAAATCATTAAAGACTTAGGGGTCACCTTCGATAAGAAGCTGAAATTTTCAGCTCACATTGAAAATATACAATCGTCAGCCAGTAAAATGCTTGGAATTATAATCAAGAACTGTAATACCTCTTAATAATACTAAAGCGCTTAAAACATTTCATTTCTCGTGTGTTAGATCTAAGCTGGAATATTGCAGTATAATATGGTCACCTATTGTGCTTAGAAATGAACTTAATACACCCTCTCTTGAACTTCGCAGAATGCTGCAAAGTCTGGAATTCCTCTATTTGCTGACACACAATCGAATTGATTCACCAGATTTGTTGCAGAAATTGTTATATCAATTTACTCCTGTTATAACTCGCCAGCCCTCTACATTTCACTTGCCACACGCTAATTCAGATTTATAGATTAAATTACGTTTTTATAATAAGTTGCATAACTTTAATATGATTTCTGCCACACGTGATATCAATTTCGATGGGCTAAATGTCATATTGGATAAATTTGCAGTAGCCATAAGTGTTTTACATCGGTAGTAACTGCTTCTGTTCTTTGTATTGTAACCTAATGTAATATTCTTGTATGTACATTTAATTATGTCTTGTGTTGTATATCTTTGTTGTTTATATACTCTAGTGTAGTAATATTGTCCTGTAATTGGAGTAATCTGTTGGGCAATGAAACTAAATAAATAAATAAATAAATAATAATCTTGAATTCTTCATTTAGAAGGGTTCTGATGTGAGACCTATATCATTACTCATTTTTTCGAAGTAAAACTTTACCCATACTCTAAAGCTTTTTTCCTATTAATAGAATGAATTAAATTGAGAGTATAGTATATTCAGTATAAACTGTTTCTTAATTTTCAAAAGTACGTTATTGCATATTCTCATGGTCCTTTAGTAACATTAAAATATAAACTTAACGCAGTGCAATTGCTTTGAATCAATCATGTAAATGATGAGGCTGCTAATGTTTCTGAAAATTTAATATTCATTGAGAAATGGTAAACAGTTTAATACCACAGACTGTAATCCCTCTATTTAACGCATATGTTATGTCTAAACTTGAATATGCATAAGTCGTATGGACTTTGAGCATATCATTTAGAAATTTTACCGATGGAATTGAATATTGGTTAGGAGACACACACAGGACTGCAGTTTGATCGTTTCAGAGACACCCGGCGGCATTTATCCTGGGTAGAATTTTCCTCATATAAACTCATTCTCTAGATTTGACATACCTCTGTGTCAGGAGGAATCGTTCGGTTTTGCTCTTAATTAAATTTAATCACAGTTTTATTGATTACCCAACATTAGTTGCTGGTTTTCGTTTCTTATTGTCTGATTTAATCAAACGGTACTATCAGTCATTATTATAGTGCCTATTGCGAAAACCAACATTCCTAAATTTTCTCCATTATACTCGTATGTAATGTCTGTATTATATTCTCTAGTAGATGCAATTAGGTGAAGTAAAAGGAATTATGGTTTGATTTTTTAATTTCGTTTGTCTTTTTATTAGGTAGTAATTAATACGCACTGTATTAAATATCTTTATTCTCGATGTTTCCTAACTTGCAATTGAAGTTTTTTTATCCGGGAAGTGGAAGAGTAATTAAATAAATAATTGCCTTTTGATTGAAATTTGACTATTTTTTTTCATATCATATGTTGTTTATTAAAAACCATGAAATACAACAGGCTCCAAATACCCAAAGGCACGTTCATACTAACAATGACAAATACGTATAGACATAGACACAGACACAATACATTAGAAAGTTAAAATATACATACACTTATTTACAAAAACAGCTTTCGTCCTTTATTTCAAAGTGTTGGTTGTAATTTGTTATTTCTTAGATAAAGAATGGGTGTCCCGGTACTTGTTACAAAAAAGTCGAGTACAAATAGATGAGGTCAAAATAATATTGGTTCTTCATGTAAATTTTTTTCACACGGACCTTCTTTAACAAGTTACGGGCCCTCAAATGTGAAAATTAAAAAGTTATTTTTTATACGACTGCCTTGCAAATGGGGGTTTTGCGCTCGGAAAACACGCTCTGAAAACGGTATTTTGCACACGCCGTGTGCTAAACATTTTGCACACGGTTATGTCATCTTTGCACACTTGTCTCCAGATTGTGATTTTTCTTTGATGTTGTCACCCAAATTATGCAATGTTTCAAGTTGGCTGAGTTTCATAGCAACCGTCACGGCTCCTTTATTCTGTTGATTAGATACTTCAAAAATTGTTGAATTCCCGAAGTTTGGGTGTGAAAATGTGTGATTCTGAAGAGATTTTACAGAAAGCAAGCGAAATATGTTCGGAACTGCTGCCCACAAAATCCAGAAGCAGGTATGAAGCTGAGTTAAGCCGATTTATGGACTGGCGACTAGCCAAAAATGTCCAAACTTTCTCAGAAAACGCAGTAATGGTGTATTTTGAAGAACTATCTAAGAAATATAAATCTTCGACGTTGTGGACGATTTTTTCGATGCTCAAGTCAACGTTAAGTGCCAATCACAACATAGATCTTGGAAGCTATAAAAAGTTGCAAGCGCTAATCAAACGAAAATCCGAAAACTACGTCCCAAAGAAGTCCCAAATCCTCACAGAAGATGATTTTTGCCGGTTTTTGACGAAAGCATCAGACGACAAATATTTACTTATCAAGGCGGTGGTGGCAGTTGGACTATCTGGGGCATGTCGAAGGGAGGAATTATGTTATCTCAAAATAGAAGACACCAAAGATTTCGGCAGTGCTATGCTGATTAAACTGAAGAATACAAAAACAAAGGTACCAAGGTGTTTTACAATTACAGGAAACCTTTACACTATCTTAAAAAAGTACTGTGCTCTTCGTCCTCCTAATCTGAAGACAGGCAGGTTTTTTTTAAACTATCAAAACGGAAAATGTTCAAGCCAAAACGTTGGCATCAACAAAATTGGAAACATGGCTAGGGAAATCGCCAAGTTTTTGATGCTAGAGAATCCAGAAAGTTACACGGGACATTGTTTTCGGCGTTCATCGGCCACAATTTTAGTCAATTCTGGCTCAAATCTGCTTGCCCTCAAACGCCATGGAGGGTGGAAATCCAGTACAGTTGCCGAAGGCTACGTTGATGACTGTTTGAGAAATAAAATGGAAGTTTCGAAAAAGATAGAGTCTTCAGTGTCTTCTGCTGCCACAGAACCAGAACAACGATCGTCTACTGGAATACAACAAGAAAACAACGACCGCACGCTGAAAAACTGCACTAAAAACACGACACCAAAAATATTCTCTATTACCGAAAACAAGGTGCACAATAATACTGCTTTTCCCAGCGTAACCTTGAAGGAATGTTCAAATGTTACCATAAATATTAAATATTAGTTTCTTTTGTTAATGCGTTAGCAATTTTCTTAATAAAAACGAGTTAAATTAAAAGTTGTATTTAATTTATTTTGTTAATGCGTTGGCAATTTTAGTAATAAAAACGATTTAAATTAAAATTTGATTTTTGTGGTCTCTGTTTGCAGTCGTATAAAAAGTATCGTAAAAAACTCGTTTGAAAACCTCTTTGCACACTCGCTCGACTTGTGGACCTCGCCTTCGGCTCAATACACCAATATGCCTCGCTCGTGTGCAAAGAGTCGTTTTCAAACCTTGTTGTTTAATATACTATTTATTTACAGTCTCAAAACTATTAACTTCAGCATGATGCAAATTTGGTGATCGATAACGCATGCATACAGCTTGTTTTTGATGTTTTAAATTAAACTTCATTGTGCCCAGAACGCCAGGAACGGACTTGGCCGGATGCCCAATGGTTAACAACCCAGAATTTTTGCATAGATGACGATCGCAATCTGCCTGCATAAAACATGTGGGTACACATGTTCGCAGGTGACCCATTTTTAAGCATTACGTCAAAAGCGCCAGCCGGACGCACCAGCGTTCCAGGAAGGGTCTGCGGCGGGTTGGCGCCGGCGACCAGATGCTTACTACTATACTTACGACCGACTCCACACACAGGACTCTCCAATGAACACTCACCCCGTCAACACGTCTTTTTCTATACAACTTAGTTTTCAATAAAATACTTTATTACTACCGTTGAGAGAGCGTTTTATTCTTGCTGTCCAGCGAAAGCAACCCTCAAACATAAGAAGAATTTATGAACGATAACACCCTCTTGGTTCAACTCGGTAAAATTAACAATTTAGGAAATATTTGTAATTTTATGTCACAGTGCACATCAAGCGGCGCCTCCACCGTTTTTGCTTTTAATGTTTAATTGGACATAATTACTATGTTAGAACCGTACATATTTTTAAAATAAGAGCCTAGAAAATATTACTCTCTGCTAATGTAATTTTCACTAACAAAATTTGACAAATACACTTTACACATAACACAAAATAGAAAAAAACGAGAATAAGTTAAAGTAAGCTAAAAATGAATTTGAAAGAAAGAAAACTATCAAAATACATTTTCAATATGGGCACCTTCTACCTCCGCACAGTTCCTAAGTCTACGAATGTTATTTGTTTGTACACGAAAAAGCATTTCTGGGGTATACAATATCAATACAATGGAAATTAATTCATTGTAGCAATTCATCCCTTGTCTGTACTGGGGTTGAGTACACTAAACCTTTCAGGTATCCCTGTAGGAAGAAGTGCATCGGGTTAAAGTCTGGAGAACGTGACGGCCATGAAAATGGGCCTCTTCTCCCAATCTATTTGTTATTAATCACAATGGATACATATTTCGTACATCAAGATTGAAATGGGGAGGAACCCCACATGCATGAACCAAACGTTTCTTCGGGTGTCTAATGAATCATCGTCTAATAGTACTAATAGTGGCTGCAAATAATTTTACAAAAACTCCAAATATCGATGTCCATTCAGACGTTCATAAAAAAACGCATGAATCTGTTAAATTATTACCCACTATTCCTGCCCACACATTAATAGGGTAATAATTTAATAGGTCTACACGTTTTTGAGAAAAATCTGAATGGACATCGGTATTTGGAATTGAATACTTACTTTAACTTATTCCTGTTTTTTTTCTATTGTGTGTTAGGTATGTGTAAAGTGTATTTGTCAAATTTTGTTAATGAAAATTACATTAGCAGACATAAAATTTTCTATGCTATTACTTTAAAAATATGTATGGTTCTAACATAGTAATTATGTCCAAATAAAAATTAAAAACTAAAAATGGTGGAGGCGCAGCTCGATGTGCACTGTGACATAAAATGATAAATATTTCCTAAATTGTTAATTTTACCGAGTTGGACCAAGAGGGTATTATCATTGGAAAATTCTTCACTTGTTATTGATGCAGGCAGATGCCATTCATCTATGCAAAAATTCTGGGTTGTTAACCATTGGTCATAGTCCATCACTGGCGTTCTGGGAATAATGAAGCTTCACTTAAAACATCAAAAACAAGCTGTATGCATGTGTTATCGATCGCCAAATTTGCATAATACTGAAGTTAATAGTTTAGAGACTGTAAATAAAAATAACTTTATAATTTTCACCTTTGGGGGCCGTAACTTGTTAACGGGAGCCTGTATGAAAAAAATGTGTATAAAGAACTGATATTATTTTGACGTCATCTATTAGTACTCGACATTGTTGTATCAAGTACCGGGACATCCTGTATATCTATTTTAATGTGTATGTCTAGTCTAGAGACTTCTTCAATTTGTGTATTATTGAGTACGTATGTATACAAACGTAACAAAATATATATGTATACACCATAATCCTTTTCTTTCTTCAGTTCTCAATGCTTTCGTATAATTGAATTTTTTTTGAACAGTATCTTCTGCTTTAATACCTAAAAGGGGATACCCTATTTAATTTAATACTCTTTCGTATTTCGAGTACTGAACTTAATTAATTAATACATATATTAACCGAGGACATAATTAAAAACAACAGGAAAATGTATATTCCCATTAGAAAAATGTATAAAGCAAGCAAAGACTTTGTAAAGTAAGCGCATATTTTAATTGCCTTTCTCCTGAAATAGGTTTTTTAAGAAGTTTATTTACCACGAAGAATAACTTTTTTTTACCAAACCGGGATATTAAATGTTTCGGTTTTTTTTGTAGCATTGATCTTGTGACGATGTTCTTAGAAGGACTAAAGAAGGTTTATTGGCGGGAAAAGCAACAACTGCAGATATAACTGGTTTGAAATAGATAACAAAAAAACATTTCGTTATTATAAAAATGTTAATTTTTCTTCAAAGCATATCAATTGAAATATCAAACTGTTAAGTTCTCATTTTCAATCAGAATCAATTTTTATTAAAGAGTACGAATAAATGTTAACGATTCAAAACTAATTTTTATTTCATTTGCTTTAAGGGGGCATTTAATGAGCTTACCGTTTTTTCTATCCAAACATTTAATATTATGCCTACGTGAACGTCATTTGTGAAAGTAGAAAATTAATTTTTGCCCCACAAAAAGTGTTTCCACGCATGGTGGGTGTCTACAAAATGGCAACAAAATATCAAAAGCAGTCTCAATGAACTTGGGGAAAAAACTTTTTTTGGTTTTCATTTTTTTACGTGCAAATGGTGCGTCGTACGAGAGTAAGTCTAGGGACCGAATTTGCTGTAAAATAAATGGAGATTTTAAAAATAATTTTAGTTTTTAGAAAAAGCAGTGGCGTACCATTTTTTTCTTCAAAAATGTTTAGTTCAAACCTCGTACGGACGTCATTGGCAAAGATTTTAAAACATTTTTTACATCAAACAATGCTCCTTAATGATTAATAGGTGTGTACAAAATTTCATAAAAATATCTGGAGTGATAAGAAAATTATAATAAAAAAGTAAATTTTTTCTTAAAACTGTAACACCCTGTAGCTCAAAAATTAAGAGGTTTAGGACATATGTTGATATTAAGTTTTCTTCTTAAAATGACCCAAGGATTCACACCTTTAAGTATCGGCATTCAATTAATAAACACCCTGTATGAATAGACGCCACACCCTGTATAATTGGAACCCCATTATCCATTTACGTATTTGGCAAGTGAGGGATTAGCTTATCACACTGTAAAACCTTAGATAGCTAATTTATTATCTTGCCTGTGTCTATACGGAATTTCCTGCTTGCAAAGCTTTTCCGTTCTGTCGATGACAAGGGTGCAATCTAGTACTAATCATAAGAAACTTTGTGATAATTCAAAATACCTTGTCACCAGTCTGATACTAATTTGGAGATTTTCCACTACTACATCTATACCGTTTTCTTTATTCTGTGGATTCACCTTAAGTCTACATAAGACATCCTAATTGCGATTGCTTCTCAATGCCTAGATACAGACTTTGTTAAGTTATATCACACTCTCTTAAAATATCTCTGTCGGTCTATTTGGTGATTCTATTGACTAATGATCTTAGTTATTTACTCGATATTGCATATGTAATTGAAGGCAGGACATTAGGCTGTAGTCCACAGAGTAGTTGTTTCCTCTTAGGTAGTTAAAAACTTTAATTAGCCTAGTGCGTCGCTAATCATGTTTAGAAAGTTAGAAACCGGTATAAGTCTGGGAATTCTACTGACGAATAATCTGCTTACTAGATATTAGGGTGTAATTCACTGCAGGGCGGGACTTTTCCAGGGTAGTTGTTTCCTATTATCATTGGTTAAATTTATATTTCTTGTTTACAAATGGATATCTCATAGATACCCTAACACAGGGATGCACAGACTTATAGGGAACAGGGGCCACTCGGGAAAAATATAAGCCAAGGACGGGCCACTACAAACAATATTTATTAACACAAAATTTTTTATTTTTAAATAGTATGAAATACAATGATAAAAATAAAATAACCTTCAAAAATGTTTGTTGTAATAATTATGTAATCATTACAATGTAATATTTCATGTTTTATTATTTTGATGCATGACATTGCATTGAACTAACAAGTTTTTTTATATTTGGCTCCACATTACTTGTAGCCACACGTATAATTGCTTCCAAATTTTCATTTGCCAGACGGTTTCGGTTTTTCGTTTTGTTAAGTTTCATCACTGAAAACGTTTGTTCACAAATATACGTCGATCCAAATAAGCTTGCGCATTTCAATGCATTTATTCGCAACTCTTTATAAGCGTTTTTATCAACGCAACGGTAGAAGTTGAGTAAATTACCTTCATTAAATTTGTTTCTTAAATTATCATCATTTTGCATGTCTATTAATTCCAGCTGCATTAATTCCGGCGCATTTTCGGGTGAAATGTTGAAAGGATTGCTGAAAATGTCCAATAGCGGTTTAACTTTTTTGAAGTCTACAAAACGATTTTCAAAAGCTTGTATCAAAATATCAATTTTTTCAACATGAGCGAAATTGACGTCAGTTTTATTGAACTTCTCCATAATTTTTTTGTAGTTCGGAAAATGGCCGTAATTGGCTGAATTGATTTGTGTCCTGAAAAGACTCAATTTGCATTGAAAGGACGAAACATGAGAGTATAGCTGCGAAATCAATTGATCTTTGCCTTGGAGTCGCGTATTTAAGACATTCAAGTGATTTGTGATGTCTACAAGAAACGCTAAGTCACACAGCCAATCAGGGTTGTCGAGTTCGGGGACGTCGTTTTTCTTTTCCGCCAGAAATAGTTGGATTTCTTCAATCAAGTTAAGAAATCGCTGTAGTGTCAACCCACGACTTAGCCACCTTACTTCAGTGTAAAACAGGAGATCACCATATTCGCTTTCAATATCCTCGAGAAATTGTTTGAATTGTCGGTGATTGAGACCTCGTGATTTTATAAAGTTTACGGTAGGTACTACAACTTTCATAACATTTTCAAATCCCAATAATTTTGAACAGAGGGCCTCTTGATGTATAATACAATGAAACTGCATTAATTCCTTGGTATTTATGTTTTTAGTTTGTAAATATGTTTTTAACAGAGTTACTATCCCAGATGTACTTCCAACCATTGAAGGTGCTCCGTCAGTTGTAATTCCAGATATTTTCGTTAAATCCAAATCCATTATAGAACATTTTTCTAGAAGAGCTTTGAGCATGTCACTTCCCCTGGTTTGACTTGTCAAAGAACTCATACCAATCAGTTCTTCACTCACTTCAAAATTTTGCGTTACACCTCGTAAAAATATTAATAGTTGAGCAGTTGAACTTATATCTGTAGATTCGTCGAGCGCTATAGAAAAATACTCAAAACTTCTCGATTTCGTAGCTAATTGCTCTTCTATATTATCTGCTAATGCGGTAATTCTTCTTTGAACAGTCATCCGATTTAACTGAATTTTTTCAAACTTCTTTACATTTTCCGGACAAATTTTTTTTGCGGCGATATCCAAACATTGCTTAACAAACTCACCATCTTTAAAAGGCCGACAAGTTTTCGCTATTATTCGAGATATTTCAAAGCTAACTTCAGTGGCTGTTTCAGCATCTTGAATTGGTTTTGTAAACATAGATTGCTGGCCTATTAGTTCCCGTTGTAAAGTGGAAATTCTTTGCGTTCGATTTTCGCCAGTTAATTTGGTAAAAGTTGGATGCTGGGTTTCATAGTGCCTTTTCACATTATATTCCTTCGGAATAGAAACACTACTCTTGCATATTAAACAGACAATTTTGTTATGCGATGAAATAAAAAAGTATTTTTCGGTCCAAATATCATGAAACTGTCGATTTTCATCTTCAACCTTACGACTACGTTTCTTACTGGGGCCTGGTTTATCCATATCAAAATTAATATTATATGTTACAGTCGGTAAAAGCCAAGTTCGAACGACGAAATATTTACTCGTCACAGATTACAGTTCTCAAACAGTATAACGTTCGCTTATCCGTAGTCAAAACTTAACTGCCCCGGTAGCCGGCGATGCGTCGTATTTATACGAGTTACCAAACATCGAGAACCATCCACTTTGTTCGGGGATCGACGTGTTTCGCGAATCTGTAATCTAGTTGATGCGACAGATTTCTAGTCTCGTAATAATATGCTTGGACCGGAGCGCGGCGAGTAGAATACTTTTAAAATTCGTTGGCGGGCCGCATAAACATCGACAGCGGGCCGCGGTATGTGCATCCCTGCCCAAACGGGTACGTACTTTTAATAAATCACAAAGGAATGTGACAAGTTAGTAACAATAGCACGAGCAACAACTTTTGTTTAACAGTTGTTTGGTCGTTAAATTGTTTATCCCTCGCGAATTTTGTCTACAAGGCTAATTGAACGTTTATTGTAATTATTTAATTTGTGTTTTGTGTTTGTTGTTTATTAATATCTAAATTATGATTATTTAATATTTCAATTTTTCAATTATTTTCAATTTCAATTATCAATTTTTTAAATGTCTATAACTTCCAAATCACAGAAGTAAGAAGAGATAGATAAGACATACGAGTATACTGCTGCCCATTCTGCCAATTTCCCACTTCTCCCACCCATCACTACTACGCTATTTTGTTGTTGAGCCCCGCAGTTATGTAGCTAAGTTATACCACAAGTTTAGTTTGTTTCGAAATAATTATTAGGTACCCCAATCAAGTCGTGCAGCCGCGACAGCCTTTTCACAAATAAATTGCAGTATTTATCGAGGTTTATGACGAGGCTAGTGGAATCACCTTGTACATTTTCCGATAGAGTCAGACTGCATTAAAACTTGTTCGGGACTGCTTATAATTGCTAAATGAACTGACAAACCCCAACACGGTCAAGCTATCGTGTGTGCTAGGACGTAAAGGCATTGAAGGAAACGAGAAAACAGATGAACTTAACAAAAAAGGGATCTGCAACGGCTTTTTTTAGACAGAGCCAGCCAGCGTTTGATGTAGTTATAGTGTCGATAAGCACACTTTGGGGAAAACATTGGTAGAACATATAAATACTAGGACGCAAGAACTAGGACAAGCTCGTATGAAGGAAACGTGAATTGTTTCCTTGCAGAACATAAAATTAGTAATTTTACCGTCGACTGCTTTACACACCTGAAACGATCATTGGCAATTTTCTTTTAAATACGAAGAAATTAAGGGAATCATCGGTTACCGGTTAGTACTGTACTTAACTGGATATCAACATTTCATCGGGGTCGTCAACAGTATGTGTCTTTAAAGGTCGAATCTAAACAATCTATAGATTTTATGTAATCCGATTGTTTAAATTCGGATGTAGTTGTTTCTGATACATTGAGTAGTAGAACCGCAGATGCAGTGGTCAGAGTCTCACAGTACTTTAACAGTATGGATTTGTCTTTTAACGTGGACAAAACTGATATTTTAAGAATACATGATTATCAAAGAACTATCGAAGATATACGTATTAAAGTAAATAATAAAATTGTGACTAATGCACATGATGGTGTATGTTTTCTAGGTGTTTATTAGGATGAATTCCTGAACTTTAAATTACATTGTGATAAACTTATTTCGAAAATGAATTCTATGAGTTTATTTTCTTAAATTTGCAAACGGTGCTGAACCATTTCCAGCTTCTACACGTTTACTATGGTCAAGTAGATTCAAGACTTAGATACGGAATTTGTTAATGGGGCAATTCAACTCATTCAGTTAGTGTTTTTATTGCTCAAAAAAGAATAATCCGTTGCATGTTAAAAATCTCAGACAGAGAGTCATGTAGACAATATTTTAAGGAATTAAACATTTTACCCCTTCCCTGTTTGTTTATATACGAATTATGTGTATATGTATATAGAAATAAGAAAAGCATTAACATTAACAATTATAAAATTATAACATGAGACATGCTATGCTGATGATCTTAGAGTGCCGTTTGCCAAACCAAAACTAGCTCTGAATGCTCCTTGCTGCTTGGGTCCAAAATGTTTTAACCTTGCGCCATTTTTATTCCGAAGAGTTGGCACATTGCACATGAACACTTGCTGTAGACAAAATGGAGCGTTATACGATGAATGGGCGAGTGGAGATTGTGAAAATTCATTACAAGAACGGAGAGTGTGTAGCTGAGACTTTGCGCAAATTACGTGGAATTTTCGGTAGAAGGAATGCCACTACTGAAAGAACTGTGAAAATATTAATTGCCAATTTGCGGTAACCTCAGTGCGCTGTCGGTTACAGCAATTAAACATTTCAAAAAGCACAATGCAGCGGATTTTAACGAAAGATCTGCATCTGCATCCATTTAAGATTCAGCTAACCTAGGAATTAAAACCAGACGACCATTTAATGCCCCGGATATTCGTTGATTGGATGTTGGAGAATCAACGAGTGGACGGTGATTTTTCTAAGAAAATCATCTTTAGCGACGAGGCGCATTTCCATCTTAGTAGGTATGTCAACAAGCAAAACTGTAGAATTTGCGGCAGAGACAATCCACAGGTTCCAAAACAACCCTAAATTTACACTATGTTGTATTTTACTGTGTACCAACCTTAATAACTTTAATTCGCCAAAAATAGGGAAGATTCATCATGAACATATTTATTTACGTTCGCTATATTTAAGCCGAAAACGTGTGTAAATATTCGATTAGGTACTTCATAAAATGCGTAAAAGGGGGAAGTTTAAAAATGAATTCTCATTCAGGTTGCGCTGTTAAATATAGCTTTTACAAACAGTATTACATATTAACTTATAAAATACCTTTGGTGGCGGCATGTGGGTTGAAATCAGCGGTTTGGAGGAAATTGTGGTGGAATAATGTACATAAGGGTGCATAAATCTGCCTAAAGGGGAAACATTGCTAAATTATTAACAATTCTCCAAAGAATGTAATATGCCCAGGTACGAAAGCACCCTGGTGTTAAACATAATTCTGTCCACGGGGAGCACAGTGTATTAAAAAAGTATACGAATTTTTACACGATATAGTAGACTACTTTTATTTATGCAAGTCTTGTTTGTCGACACTAAATTGCCATATGAATAACGTACACACTAAAAAAATATACAAAGAAATTTTGCATTAACATAAATTGATTGTAATGCTCTGTGGAGGTGTAATATATCAATATACAGCGTGGTAAAAAAGTTCTGCATAAAATTCATATTTTCCTTAAACAATTTATTTTCGAAAAACGGTGAGACCCGTCGATTTTTATTTGATCCAGGGCACCTTGNTTATTGCTAATATTAAAATCAGTTGTATACTTTTAAAATATAGATCTGAAGATAAGATCAGAAGTATTTTCTTAGTCAGACACACGTAGAATAAAAACATTTCTGAGCAAGTGAAATTAATTTCTTTGAAATTTATAAAGTTTATGGTTGTGCTCATATTAACTTTCATTGGAGAATAGTTTTCAGCAACAAAAGACTATATGTACTCTTTTTTTTTGGGGCAAATACCTTAGTTCCGGATTCTTTAAAAGATAAAAATTAAAATAGGTACATAAAATTATTTGCTTTTTCAGGTACAAATGGGGCATAACCGCATGTAAAATCAACAATAAATACCCTAGCATCATATCCAATTTTACACTCACTTACAATTAGTATTACCCTAATTCAATATGAATGAAAAGTTCGAAAATACGCATTGTGAGCTAATATTAATTATGTGATCTGAAAGCAGTTAAATAGCCATAAAATTTTCTGTTCAAAACTAAACCAACCGTTATAATTGAATTTCTTGTATATAAAAATTATACTATCAAATACGGTTTCTAATGCAGAATTTCCAGTTAAATTATACACGAAACAATTGGCGATTTAACTTCAATAAAATGACACAATAAATGTGTATCTAATATATTTTACCATATTGAAAAGGGTACAATTTCTGTGTCTTCATTTGTGAACCAATAGACCTTTTTAGTAGTGATGTCACATACACAAATGATAGGCAACCCTATAGTGCACCTTGTCATGAAAAATATCTCAATATTTTTTCTAGATCGATTGTGAACCTTATGTAAAATACATTGTTACTGTAAAGCAGTGACGTACTATTTTATTTAGAAAAATATGCCTGTATCTCCGATTCTGGAGCATCTAAATTTTAGAAAAATACCTCAGATTTTGAACAATGTTTACATAAATACATATTCCCAATTTCAAATTATTTCACTTACTAGTTTTTAAATTATTTACAAAAATTATTTTTTTTTTAAGTTTAACACCTTGTATCTTTTTAATGAAGCTTTCTAGATAAAAATGTATGTATACGAAAGACTCCCCTTAAAATTCACTAAAGAATACGAGCTTTCATTTTTGGTCACCGTTTGTGAATCACCCTGTCTCGATTTAAATTTATAGAATATTGACTTTTATAGTAATTAATAAATTAAAATTATATGAATGGTACTCGGCATTAAAGATAATTTCATATAAGCAAAGTAGCCTCGCAACAGGGTATCATTCAAGAATTGTTTGGTTGTGGTTAAGAGTAGGTACGTCTATAATACTCCACTTGAAAAAAAAAAAAATATTTGATAAACACAGTGACAGCACAGCAACAAGAAAAACAATAAAAATACATAGTAGAACTAGAAAATGCCAAGAATAAACGAAAGAAGAGAAATACGCTAATAATGACAACTATAACAATTTGTTGCAGGTTGCCTAAATATATGACGTCATTCTAAAAGCATGAGTTTCTTTTATGTTTATATTTTTGAATTTACAAATTTTTTTACAAACTAATAATAACAGAGGTACCGATATCATGCTAATAATTAAATAATCAAATTTACATTAATATATTTTTTATTAATTTGTTTTTTTTTTTTTAATTTATTCTATTTAGATATTTTAATATTAACAATATGAATCCAATTCAGTCTCTCGAAAACGCGACACAAAATGGAACTTGCCGAGAAACTAATATAATAACACAGACAATTTATTAGCTAATATTCTAAGTCCAACTAGGAATCGTCTAGAAGTTTAGACTTGAGGTAACTACAGCCACCACGTCATTTATTCTTACATTTCGTGTTGTATCTAGAAACTCGCCGTTGTTGTAATTTATGCCTGATATGATGTCTGGCTTCAAACTTGCTGCAAACTATCTTAACTTCTCGAGAATGGTAAGGTATTTGCATATTTTACAGCGAAATGCAAAAGCGCATTTGAAGTAATCTGACAACATTTATTTGTCCCCTGGTAATCGTATAATTTAAAATATGTATTAAGTAAATAGTTATCTAAAAGGCTAACATTATAAATTTATTTTTTTTGTGAAACTTCATTAGATCAACTTTAAAACTTACCAGTAAACAGTAGCCTAAGACAGGGAGGAGCATTGAGTCCTATATTTTTTAACTTGATTGCCAAAATAACAGCGTACTAACAATCACTTTTGAATTTGAAACGTGGGTTCTGCCGTAAACTATGAAGAGCAAAATACAGGATATGGGGATGAAGTATCTTCGCAAAGTGAACTAGATACAAAAATACTAAATAAAATAAGCCAAAAGGAGGTGAGAAAAATTTAAATCAATCAATAAAAAAAAGTTAACAAGAAGTTTATTGAGAAAAAATTTGAAAAAAATTGTAGCGGTACGCTACAATTACATTTAGTAGCTGCCCCAATAAATATATTTTGCTTTCTGGGAATTTACGAGCCATATTAATTATACTTTGAATTATCCGACGTTATTCCAAATAAATGTATTTAGCAAATGAGATTAGAATAAGTAAGGCTGTAAACATAAATTACTTGTTGTTTATTAGGGTATATAAGCACAAACCGAGTAGGTAATGACCCGGATAAGTGTTAATTAGGATAGGGTAATAAAAGTAGGTACACACGACGCAAGATAAAGGTTTCCAATCTGAATCGTATTTTGTTTGAAATATGACGGCTTAACCGCTTGTATATATGGGGCGTTCCCATTAAACTCGTGTGACAATATTTTACCGTCACATCTGACATTTTACGAGTTTTGTACAAAAATGCTTTCCTGGTAGATTGGCATTTTTAAAATGGGACTAATCGGCAAACTCTTATAGCAGACCCCGTATGGATTTTTTATTATCTTGTTTCTATTAAAAGAGTTGCATTTACATTACAAAAATCGATTTATCCTAGTTAATAAATCTTACGAAACGTCTACTACCTACTTAGTAATAGTGTGATTGAATGGATTTAAGAAAATTAAAAATTTTATTTTTTTTTTAATTTTGAAAACCTTGCAGCTCGGAAAGTGCACCTTAAGAGTCTACGTGTGTGTAACAAAATTTACTTAATTTTAGCCACAGAATGGGCCTCTGGTTTTTCTGTACGCCATTAATGAACACTGTACAGGTGCCCGCAATGAAATCAGTTGTAAAGCATACAATTCTACATAAAAATGGCCTCTTGACTTTTTCTTGTACTATTAAAATCAACAGAGGGAGGCTGGAAGTTAAGGGAAGATTTCAGAAATTTTAAAAAATCATAACAAGCAGAAAAATCAATGAATTTTGTAATTTCCTTTTCAGTCTACTCTAAAAAATGTAACTTTTCTTTTCAGAGAAATAGATATAATTTTTAATTTTTAATAGGAAAGTTATATAACAATTTCAAATTTTTTATCGTAAATTTTAATGATGTAACAAAACTAAAACAATTTTTTTTTCTATACTATTGGATTGATTATTTAAAATAATGGAAAGTTGCCTTCGAATTTTTTTACATTTGTTTTTTAGACAGATACACATTTATTTACCTTTTTATATTTTGAATTTTATTTAGCTCCTACGACACTGCCAGGACAAACATAAAAAATCACGTTCGCTGTGTCGCACTCATGGTACCGAAGTTGTGGACAACTCGTATGCTTATGACAAAGATAGATTATTTATTTTCGTTCGCTATTGTCAATGCGCGTGCGTTAGTAAACGTGTGTTTCTTTAATATATTGTATGCTCAATATCCATTGTTAATCTCAAAAAGGTAAATACATATTAATAAGGACTAATATATTTTTTTAAGCCTAAAACGGATTTAAACGGATGCAAACTAACCCTTATGTCCACCCCCAAAAATAACGTCAATTATACAGGGTGTCTCATAATTAGCTGCCAACCCTGAACAGGCCGATTCTATGATCATCATATGAATATGGGTCCGGAAATGCTTCCTAAGGGCACAGGGACCCATTGAAGAGGGAGGAATGGAAATCATTTTTTTGCANATCACGTTCGCTTTGTCGCACTCATGGTACCGAAGTTGTGGACAACTCGTATGCTTATGACAAAGATAGATTATTTATTTTCGTTCGCTATTGTCAATGCGCGTGCGTCAGTAAATGTGTGTTTCTTTAATATATTGTATGCTCAATATCCATTGTTAATCTCAAAAAGGTAAATACATATTAATAAGGACTAATATATTTTTTAAGCCTAAAACGGATTTAAACGGATGCAAACTAACCCTCATGTTCACCCCCAAAAATAACGTGAATTATACAGGGCGTCTCATAATTAGCTGCCAACCCTGAACAGGCCGAATCTATGATCATCATATGAATATGGGTCCGGAAATGCTTCCTAAGGGCACAGGGACCCATTGAAGAGGGATGAATGGAAATCATTTTTTTGCAATATCTCTCAATCGCGTTGTGATAAATGAATGAAATTTGGTTTACACAGCTAAATTTTGATGAACAATTTGATGAACTAATCCATTTATTTCCACAAGGTCCATTGGGGTGGGTGCGGGGGGGCCCTTGGTACTTTGCGTGTGTAACTTTTTCATCTTTGACTTTTTAACAAATTGGACAGCAAATTCCGTTTTCCCGAACTGTTTTACGTTAAAAAGGTACTCTTGTTTCAAATCGTTATCTTTAACG